>NC_089279.1:21460047-21766090 GCF_963678975.1 Dysidea avara | reverse complement strand
CTAAGATTTTCATGATTATCAGCGTGTGGACAAACCCCACAGCGATTTCCATCCTCATTGGAGGTCGGACGACGGAGCAATCCCAAGTTAAACACGAGTTGTCATTTTGTGCCAGAATTCTATTGGGGAATATACGGAGAATTTTTTTATTAAAAAATCTCGGATACTGGAATGCCTACTACTAAGTGACTTTTTAAACAGTATACACAATGGAACACTAAGTTGTAAAGCAGTTTCCTTTAATGAGAGTAGAGGCCAACCGTCAGGTCCTGATGATTTGTTTACATTGATCGAGACATTGATTTACATGAACCCAAAATGGCCGCGGCAGCAGAAGAAAAGGATGAGCGCAAGCCCAGACCCCGGCCCCAAGCGAAATGGTAAAGTGGCTTGGCACCAAGCAGGGCCTGACCAAGTATCATTAGGAAGACTACATTGCTATGTAATGCGACTTAAGCAAGTTTTAATACTGTTTAAACGCAGACACCTCGTAGACTAATCCAGTGAGGCGGTACAAGTGGAAAATTTTACGACTCACCGTACAGCCATTTCTTGTTGTCCCATTGAAACCTAGTCTCGCGCAGCCAGACCCGAGGCCAGACTCCCCACGGCGCTTATCGATTAGAGATTATAAGCGCCTGCTAGTAGTAGATCTACTCCTTTGCGTGACTTTGAAATAGAGCAGGCGCTTATAATCTCTGTGGTCTGGCTGCGCGAGGCTATTGAAACTGAGATTGAAACTCACATTGAAAAAGTCACACAAAGGAGTACTACTGGAAAGTGACGGTCTATTTAAACTCAGCAACTTACAAGAACCGTTTAAAACCTGCTGAAACAGTTGAGGTGTCAAATCCTTTAAATTCAGCGGACACGGAGTGTGACAACGAGGCGAGACGCTCGTTCCAATCCCGTACCTGGGATTAGTATATCTATGATGACTGTGTCGTCTTCAACTCTATCACGGTAATTACAGGCTAACTAACTGCAGCTGACAGTGCAGTGGTTTATTTAGTGTTTTCGGTATTGATTCATCAATCGGTTGTGCGTAGCTATTCATAACCGAGCATGAATGAATTGGATGTCCTCGAGATTACCTGGAAGGTATTGATTTTCCACTCGTTTTTTACTGGATTTACGCAGCTGCTGATGACTGCACCTTATGGACGATACGCCAGAGCAGGCTATGGAATTACCTTGAATGCACGGTTCACTTGGTTGGTGCAGGAGTGCCCCAGTTTCCTTGTACCCTTGTTTGTTACAGCGTACCTTGGTGGAAACCAGTGGAAAGCTCCCAATTTGGTTCTGCTGTCAATGTTTCTTTTACATTACTTTCACAGGCAAGGAGCTAACTTTCATTTCATGTACAAGTTTACTGACATTTTCAATTGCAGGTCATTCCATTACCCATTTGTAATAAAAGGTTCAAAGCCTGTTCCGTTGATGATATTTGTTGTTTCTTTGATATTCTGTGCCATCAATGGCTACATGCAGTCAAGATATCTCCTTCATTATTATTCCTATACTGACCAATGGTTCTATGACCCTCGTTTTATAATTGGGGTTGTCATGTTCTTGTTTGGAATGGCTATCAACATCCACTCAGATGCAATCTTGAGGGGACTTAGGAAACCAAATGAAACCGGCTACAAAATACCAAAAGGTGTGAGGGAATACCTGTCTCACTATTTTGTAAATTGTTCTCTTTTTAGGTGGATTGTTTGAGTTTGTGTCTTGTGCCAACTACTTCGGAGAGGCCTTAGAATGGTGGGGTTATTGTGTAGCATGCTGGTCACCGCCAGCGATGGCTTTTGCTGTGTCAACAACGTGTGTGCTAGGAACACGTGCTTTATCACATCACAAGTATGTCTGTTAGTTTTGCTGTCACTTGTGCAATGGATATTTTTATCTAGATACTACTTACAGAAAATGGAAGACTATCCAAAAGATCGGAAAGCATTTATTCCATTTATTTGCTAGGCCTTAAAACTGAACTTTTCTCACCCATTCTTTATAGGTCTGTACTGTATTTATCAAATTATGTTTGATCATAAATTTCATAACAAAAACCTTCATGACTATATAACTATACGTGACCACTGTTACTCCCTGTAAATTTGAATTGTTATATAAAGCCCTTGAAATCAGCATAAATACCTCCTAAAACCACTTTGTAAATGCTATCCATGCAAATACACTGTACATGCAACCAAGTTGTATTAAAGGGAGTGGCCCTGGATGAAAAAAAACCATGCAATGTGTGGAATTGTGCATGCACAATAATTATGCATGGAAAACTATTTTCATTGCCTTGCACCCTTGTCTAAAGTCTTGTTGAGGTCTAAAGATTAAATTGGTTGTTATATGTATACACTTTACATAGTGTTGTGTGGGTTCATACTAAATGTGTATTCTGGGAATTTGCCAAATGACATAATTTTAATAATGGCTTTGTGTCATCACATGGTATGTCTGCATGACAGTATAATGGGTTCACTAGGAATATAGCTAAATGTAGATTCTGGGAAGCCAATTGAGTGGCTTCTTAGACATTATGGATTAGCTAAATGTATATTCTGGGAACCCAACAGCTTTTTTTTTTCAACAGTAGTATGTGTTTATATTCATAGCATGGCATTTATTTCACCATCTCAATTGGAATTAGTGATCCTCAATATTATGAATCAATTATTAGTGAATTTGTTCCTGTTCAGTCTGCATGGTGTTCCTCAGGGGACAGTTCTGGGACCCCTCATGTTTTTTGGTTTACAGTAATGATATCAGTAGCGGTATTTCCTCTAATAAACTACTCTTTACTGACGACTGCATATACTGTGTAATTAAAGACAAACTTGATCAAGACTGCTACTTATTAAATGGACAAAGACTTGACAAATAGCCTTTAATGTAAATAAATGTGTTGTACTGTGATGTAGAAGACTATTGACAACATTATCCTACGATTACCATATCAATGACTCTCTTCTACGATTAGTTACTAAACATCCTTACTTATATAGGAGGAAAGTATACTAGCTATGTCCTTTAGAAGTCATGTTGAAAACATTACCAATAAAGCCACAAGAATGGTAAATTTTCTGCGCAGAAACATGTATAGCTAGATGTAGTCAGGAAGTCAAATGTATAGCATATAAGACCTATATATATACTGGAGTATGCATCGTGTGTGTGTGTGGGACCCTCATCTTAATTGTCAAGGATATTAATGCTTTAGAAATGGTGCAAAGAAGAGCAACACAATGGGTCACATCGAATTATGACTGGCAAAGTAGAATAAGCATTTCATCTACTTTAGAAACTCTTCAGAGGCAATCACTTTCACAGAGAAGGCAGATATCAAGGCTTAAATTATTTTATAAGGCAATTCATCATACATCAGGATTAAAAATTCCAGTTTATTATAATCAAGAAACTTTAATTCATCCCTTACATTTCTCAACACCATTTATAAACACTAATTCTTTAATTTAGTTATATTTTCCTAGAACAATTAATTGAAGATTGGAACCACTTACCCTACCACTTAATTGAGTTAGAGTCAGCTGATTCATTTGTAATTACATGTTGTTGTTGTTATTATCTACTTTACCAGTTAGGCACTGGAGGGTGTATACAGAAGGCAGAGCCTGTTCGTGTATGTAAGTAGATAATGTACGTGTGTGTTGTATTTAATTTTTCTTGGGGCTGGTCCCTCTGGAAGCATCAATAATTACTGGCTGTCCAGTACAATGCAAAAGAAAAAAATAAGAAATACAGGCCCGGGGAGTGGGCCTGGGTGAAAAATAAACCAGTGCATGATGAAATAACTTTTAATAATACACAAATCCATTATTATGTCATTTGGCAAATTCCCAGAATACACATTTAGTATGAACCCACACAACACTATGTAAAGTGTACACATATAACAACCAATTTAATCTTTAGACCTCAACAAGACTTTAGACAAGGGTGCAAGGCAATGAAGACAGTTTTCCATGCATAATTAATTGTGCGTGCATGCTTATATTCCACATCCAAATTATAGGCACATTCCTGCGTATGTTATGACAGTATGGGTTCACTAGAATATAGGTAAATGTAGATTCTGGGAAGCCAATTGAGTGGCTTCTTAGACATTATGGGTTATATTCTGGGAAGCCAACAACTGCTTTTTTATACAACAGTAGTTTGTGTTTATATTCATAGCATGGCAGTTATTTCACCATCTCAAATTATGCATTCATCAAAGTGTTTACAGGAACTGTTATGCAGTTAATTCCTGTAAACTCTTTGATGTCTGTATGTGGGGTTAGCTAAATGTATATTCTGGGTAGCAGCTATACGTAGGAGATGATAGCTTTGGAATGCTCCATTTGAATAACTGTTCTAGTACCACCAAAAGTTGAAAACACAAGACAGCCCATCTCATGCAATCTCCCTTATTTGTTGCTCATGGTTCCATTGTTCTCATTGAGGTTCTCATCAAGGTTCTCATCGTCGAAATGTCAGTAAAGCATTATTTTTGACTCTACTATGTCTTGGACCCATCACGTTGCTGATGTGTGCCGTAAAATGTCGTACTATCTATGTTTGCTTAGGTCTCATCAACATGTTATTGACAATAGTTTAATGAAGATGCTATTGGAATCCCTGATATTGTCTCATTTGTCTTACTGTGTAACAGTTTGGGGACCATCACTGGGAAGCACTCTACTGCAAAGACTTCAGAGGTTGCAGAACCATGCAGTAAGGTTGTGTTATGACCTAAGGAAATATGATCATGTGTCTGAATTTTATCATAGATTGCAATGGTTGCCACTGCCTTATTTTATTCAGTTTAAATCACTGTGTTTAATGTACCACCAGTACCACCAAGTTAAATGTATTCCACTTGAACCACCAATTGTTTTCAGTGGAACTACATCTTACAGTACAAGGACACCAGTATATTTTGCGAACATACCTATGTTCCGCTTATGCTTTACTCAATGTTTCTTTTCGTTATAAAACCATTCAATGGTGGAATGCATTACCATCATCTGTAACTGACTGTATTCATTTTATGAGTATGTGCATGGATGTCCTTAAGCGGTACTGTGACTCACTCCTTTGATAACATTAATATGATTGTACTAACTATATGCATGATTTTTGTTGTTTTGTGTGTGTGTGTGTGTGTGTGTGTGTGTGTGTGTGTGTGTGTGTGTGTGTGTGTGTGTGTGTGTGTGTGTATGTGCCGGTGTGTGTGTGTGTGTGTGTGTGTTGTAAGTTGTTTACCTTGGTTGTCTTTGTATCGGTTATACCTTGCTTCGTTTAGTTTTTTGTGTATTATCTATGTATTGTATTGTGTCCCTCCGGGCAAGGAAAAATGGCTGTAGCCGATTGCTCGGAGGTTAAATATATAAATAAAAACATTAAACACTTTGACAACAAAAGATGTTTTCTCTGATCTTGAATCCTGCAGCAACAAGATCTAGCTACTCAAGCTCCATCTTCATTATTATAGTTGTTGCAAATCGAAGGATTTAACCTGCATATAAGATGCTGCAACACAGGTTTGACATATAACAAGTGAATGAATAAACAAGTATACATGTTTGACCCTTACATCAGTACACAATTCCTGGCAAAAGCACATGCCTGCAGCTGGCAAAGCAAACAGGACACATTCTTGTTCATTTTAGTTTTTATTATTTTTATTATTAACACTTTACAGTGACCAGCACTGAAGGTCTACAGCAACATGTGCTGCAGCCTTAGGATTACCTGAAACTGAAACAGGTATGGCACATGAAGCAAGTCCACTTGCTGCCGAAAGCACTGCATGCAGTAGCTAGCTATGCAACATGAATGGGGATGAATTTTTATTTCACTGAGTCGATCACGTGAACAGACTTCAGCCAGTATTCTCCTTCATGCATTGGAACGCACTTACTGGGGCAAGTATACCACTGTAAGGATCCATGCATCCATAAAAGGTAATATGCTATTACATCAGTAAATCAGTTGTTACACGTTAGGCTGGTACTTACGTAGCTATTATATAAACTGAGTTTACTTGTGCGGTCGAGGTCAGTTGTGGTACTGCTGTCAAGACACTCGAGTCGAGACCACAGAGGAGAGCCTAGAGACTACGTATATTGAAACGATTTAGGGACGCAGTCTTCCTGGGACCTGGGACTTTCTGAATCAGCATCGTAAGTAGCTATACTAAGCATGAAGTAAGGTAAGTGCGCCTAACTCCGGACAGTTTTTGCTTTCGGTACTCTATCTCCGCCATGCAAGCGAATTACTCAATCCTTAAAATATGGTGAAAAAGCCTATCCTATGGTGCATCAGTCCTGCAAGTTTCATCAAAATATCTCCATCCATCGAGGAGCTGCGCTCCAAAATTCAACTATGTGTAAATTTCGTGCATGCTCTTAACTCCGGACACTTTTTATCACACCTGATACAGCACTTTCGAAGTTGATTTCGAATTTTAAACACCGCCACGTTAAACTTGCATCTATTGCCCACCTCATACTCGATTTTGAGAGTCATAGTACCTTTCGTTGCCGAGTTATGGGTATTTCAAATTTAGCTGTATTTACGCAAATATTTATACAGCTTCAATGAGACTGGCTCTTACAAAATAGTCCATAGCAAGTGTTTGGCTGATTGTTTGCAAACGAAACTTGGTATAGTAGTAAGTCATAGTTGTCCCTCTGCACTGTATGAAAATCGACCAGATGGCTCTTTGAGCTTGGGAATAAGCAGCGATTATCGAAGAATTTTTGATAATTTTGCTACACACGGCAATAAATAATCACCTCGTTTAGAAAAACTAGAAGGACTTTTAAGCTGATTTTAGGATCACAGCATCAGTGCATATGAAGCATTAATCACCTAAAAGTTCAAGTAAATGCTGTAGATAGTTTTGGAGATATGACGCCAAACATTGGAAATGTCCGGAGTTAGGAACTGTCCGGAATTAGGCGCACTTACCTTAGCTCAAAATGACTGAAATTACTGGTATAGCTATTAGCTACTCATCTCCGTGTCAGCAAGTTCAAGTCGAGTCTCAGAGTCACGTGCCAGTTCCTATTAAAGTTTTTCGTAATTGATGGGGAAATTAAGGCTAGCATGAATAGCTACTAGGCCGATGATAGCTAGGCGAAAGTTGTACCTTCTCAACTGTTTCACTCTATAGTGTTTTTCAGTTCCCGAAAATTCTCTCTCTATATATACTCAACTGCACTGAAGCTCTACTGAATTTTGAAAACCTCGAGGCTACCCTCACTCATATTGAAAACTTTTGCGTGTTTTTGAAACAATTAATTTTTTCCGTAAAATGCGTGTTACCGTAATTTATGTGGACTCCGCTTGAACTGTTTGTTATCGCAGGAGGTGAAACGAGGAACGTCCAGAGTAGAATAGCCTGTTTAACGAAGAACTGTAGATGACCAAGCAATGCTCCGTTCCTATATTTCTTGGAGAAACCAAACGACGCTACGTCAGGCCATAGCATTGCCCTCGGCATTGCCGGACTAGAGCATTGAAGTGAAGCCGTGAGGACCGAAACGAACATACAGTCAATTGATTCAAGGAAGTTCCGTTATGTAAATCGAGTATTCCAGGTGGAACAAGGAACCTCAAGTTGTGGTGGGCGCTTCTGTCGGTGTAAAAAGTACTACTGAGTGGTTCGGTGCATAGATATTTAACCCCCCCCCCCCCCCCCAGTGTAACTTGGATTTGATGTGTATTTAGCTTCTCTGTTATAGTTGTAATCAATGAAGTCACATTCTGTCTACTACCTATAACGCATCAGGGTATACTAAAAGAGAATGCTGTTTGTATTTCCTTACAGTAGCCCATCTGACACATTGCATTGTACTGTTGAGAGTAATCCCATACAGTGAAACCTGTTTAAGCTGCATGGTCATGTTTGAGCCAACATTTCTTGGCCTCAATAGACAGGTGGACAAACTTCTCACTTAAGGTAAAAAATCAAAATAAATTTTATGTTGACAGGTGGCCTTTCTGTACCTATAGCTACAGATGACCACTAAGACAGGTTTCTCTGTACTCATGCTGTCATAATTGACACTTCAGGATATTTTAAACCTAGTTTTGTTGAAGTACATAATTTCTTTTTCTGAGGTGAAAGCTGTAGCCAACCCCACTCAGCAGGAAATCCCTTCTTCAGTGCTGAATACTGTTGCTCCAGAAATGATGCTTCCTCATTTCACACTTTGATGACAGGTAGCAATGGCAGATGTACAAGTAGTGTGCTTCGAGATTTCACATTTGTTGCAGTTACAGCCCAGTCGAAACCATCCCGAACCCATCCTACTGGGATGTATGGTGCACAGGGTATTTACCAGAAGTCTGACATAGCAAAAACAATTCAATTCTTACTTGAGTGTGAAGTCGTTAAATAACCTATATGAAGTACTACTAGTTTACCAACATTATCATGAAGCCTTTCATACTTCAAAATGTAGAGGTGTAAGTAATTTATAATTGATCATTCAGCAATGGTATTTGCGTATGTCAACGATCAACACATTATACGACACTACTACAGACAATGCGTTGTATTTATTTTCTATTTCAGTAAGATATCACACTTTAAATTACAAAATAAAAATTTTGGAAGTTACCGCAATGTCATACTCCTATACAAACAATGATTAGTAATGTATTATACTGTTGGTGTCAAGCTACCAGTGGAATAGTTACTTCAACTTCTCAGCACATTCAAATACCAGTCCTCCTTACATTGAATCTATCCAGCATAACTACTGGTCACCTGAACACCTGCAAAAAGATGTGTTTGTGAATAACCAGCGACTATGTTATGTGCAGCATAAAACTTTATACTGTAGGCAGAGAAATTTTCGAGTAAAAATATTTTCATGGGTGCAGACAACCCACGAAAATGTTTTTACTTGAATTTTTTTTACTACTGTATCACAAAGTTATCTTTCTTTGGTTTATTTGTAGATACATTGTTGGTGATGTACCCGGCCGTATTACTGGAAATTGATGGCCTCCAATCAGATTGTGGGAACAGGGTGTGGCACCAGAATTAATTACTTGCTGACCAAGGGACTCAAGCTGACTCAGACGCAAAGTGGCAAAGCTCGGGATTTACAGCAACCAAAACTGAAATGAAGCACTGGACTGTAAATAATGCCAGCTGTTTATAGGCACCAGCGAATTATATTTGCGTGTGGCGATACGACACCTTAAATAATGCATTATAAGTACAAGAACTATTCTAATACTATGCTTACTTTACTAACCTTTGTAGCTGGATCGTAGCTGTATAATTGAGGTAACAAATTTTTTGTGGTAAAAGTTTTTTTGTTAAGGTGGCGCTGAAGTAATTATGTGAAGCCGTACAATGCCCATTTGTCACTATTAAAATTAGCCCACGTGCTTAATTAGCTATTTTAGGGTGGTGGAGAACTCTGCTTGTGAACCATGTAGTCTACATTTAAAGAGTTCTTATGATAGTCTTTAATGTTGTAGCTTAGCATGCCAAGTTCCGTGAAATCACCCGCTTTAATTTCGTGGCTATTAAACTCTGAACTTATGAGCCGATTTTAAAAATAACTCACCCCAGAAACAACCTAGCGCTAAGCCGCCTTGGCTCTTATGGTTTCTCACCTTGTAGAACAACTCTATGGAATCCTTTTTAACGATAACAACGTGGAAACTGGTTAAAATGCAAACCTGCATTTTTCAACAAGTGATATCACGCCCGTCAACAGCGAATCACGAAAAATCTTTCCATAGCCCTGTAAAGAAACGCTTCACCAGTGCCTCTCCCAAATTTTGAGAGTCTATGGTAAGTAAATATGGAGTTATTTCACGAATTGTGAGACAGTGTAACTGGCCAGGGCGCGCTCCGTAAAGCAGTAATCACGCGATGACAGCTGGTGTTGTTCGCTGTGAAGTTACCAGAGTTTTGACAAGGTGATGAAGTCAGTACGTGAATATCGTTACTTGTATCAGCAATAGTAGCCTGACAGTCTGATAGAGCTGGTTCTTTCAATATTTCGAAGCGCTTCGCTTTGTTCTATTAGTTTTCCGTGTTTTTTCGTGCATGACCACAAACGTGATGTCCCATTGGCCTTGTAAGGCTTCATTTGATTACTTCAGCGCCACCTTAAAAATATTTTCGTGGTCTCAGACCAACCACGAAAATATTTTTACCATGAAAATTTCCCTACCTACGTACGGTATGGTAACATTAAAGCACCTTGTGTACTTTTTAAAGATGCACCAACTCAATAAAGCAGTGTACATCAGTGGCGGATCTAGGAATTTATAAAGGGGGTTTCCAGTTTAGAAGGTGGAGATATATATTGACATGAGATACGCAAACGTTTGCACTACATCGTCTGGTTTGGTAAGGTGAGACCAAAAAAAAAAAAAAAAAAAAAAAAAAAAAAAAAAAAGGTCACAGCCTAGTAATAGTACATAAAATATATTAAAAACTTCCTACACACTACTTTAGTAGCTACTGTGACTGCTCTAATTACAGTATCTCGATCGAGACGCACGCCGCGATAATTAAAACATTTAATTGTTACGCAATCATTTTTCAAAGGGGGTTTCCGTGGAAACCAATGAAACCCCCCTGGATCCGCCACTGTACATGTCTTTAGCATAAATACATCAAATGTTATCCTGACTTTCAAGTGATTTACACGTATACAAAATGCCCAAATATCATTCAAATTAAGACATACTTCCTGAAATCACCATCACACATAGGATCTGCTGTACTAAATCCTCTGCAATATTTGGTATAAAAGAATACCTTAGTTTCTAAATTAAAAGAACACTACTGTAAAACCTTTATCTAGAAGGATAGAACGTTTTTCACACATTAATAGCCGTTGATACTCGATTCACCGGGATTGATAATCATTTATGCAAAACAGCCGGCCTATTATATCTGCTTAGGGAACCTTTACAGATGTCCCCACCTCACATTCACACACAATTGTCATGGTGAAGTGCTAAGCTCACCGAATCCTGGCTGAAATGTACAGATAGAGGTCCTGGTGAGGCGAGAAACTTGGTACGCGTCGTGAAATGTTAGTGTTTACGTTCATCGCTTCACTTCAACGTCAAATAGCGGAGCATCCCGCCAAGATAAATTCAAAGACTTTGGCATCAAAATATACCCCAAACACTGGAGAACACAATTGTGACCGTAAAATTGTTCTACCGTACAGCAAATATTCGCAGGAACATTTTTCGCACGATAACCCAAAACCACAATACAATTGCCATACAAAAACTATTGGGAGAATCGATAGTGACTATCGCAAATCGAAAAATAGCGGAGACTTGCCCTATAGGTATGGCGCTATAAATTTGTACACGTGTAGTATGTTAGCTTCTGATGTAAAAGCCGACCGTTTTTTTAAAGAAAGGTACTTGCACGAAGTGTGAAGAGCAGTAGTAAACGAAATTTTCATTGTCTTCCCAATACTCGTAATACATTTCCGAATTTATTTTTGTATTTTGGGGGCGTGGCCCGGTTTCGTTTTTTGTATTGTTATTTCATTGAGAGTTTTCGTTATCCTCCCAATTAAAAATTTCGACTTACACCAAATAATTTCCTTCAGTGCCACTCTAGGGTGCTTATTGCACTGATACCTGAACTATATTGTCAATCAGGGGCGGCTCCAGGGAGGTTTCTGCACGTTCACTGAGATCGAGATACTCCGACTATCAATCACTCTAATAAAGCAGTCACAGTGTTCAGAGCAGCAGTGTAGCAAGCTATGCGTAAGTGACCGATTATCGAACAAAGTTTATACTTTAATTCATAAATATCTCCAGGAAAGTAGTATCAACCTCGACTTTTCACCAAGAGGTAGCGCCTTTCTTGTAGAATACCTCACGTAAGTTTGAGTAATAGTATCCGATTAGTGTCCGTGTTATGAGTGGATTTCTGCATTCCGTAAAATATGAATTATCGAACACCGATACCTATTATCGAACGCCCATTAATTTGCGTTAATCAATTATCGAACGTTTTGCACCTTTTCTACTGTGGTGACTTCAGTGCACCTTACACACTCTTGATTATTATATCAACGTGTTATCTGAAGTACCATGATACTGTAACTGAAGTATAGTTTTGATACAAGCATGCACTTGTGAGTTACAACAGCGAATCGTTTAGTGTAAAATGCGTACGGTGAAAAATCAGCACATTACGACCAATAACACAGTCTTATTATCCTTGTTTACAACAACCCCTTCTGTACAGTCTTCGTGGATACATCTTTTACTCAGGTAAATCACAAACAGTCAGCCCAATTCCGCCGCCAGTCACGCTCGAGTTGTACTTCTTTCACGGCGATTCCTGTGTTCTTTTTCTTCATTTTTTCGTCAGCGGTGATGAGTATCAAGACTGCTGTGATGTCCACACATAAACTCTAAAGGATGGAAAGCTCATTAAGAATAGGCTACACTATTGGAATTCTCCATATAAACACCTTACGAGTATGCGGAATAAAATTGTAAACTTCCGAATACGTTATGTTATTTTTATGTTCGATAATAGGTACCGTTCGATAATAGGTCACTTACGCTAAGGCACTTTATCAGTGATAATAGTTTTATTTTATTCAGCTATTTATTTATTTTTATAATTATTTATCTTAGTGGAGGGCAGTTACCTTCTCTTTTTTTAAAAAATCTAGCTATGCTCTTGATCAGAAACCAGTCACCAAAAAATCCTGGAGCCACCTATGCATATGATTGTGGTATCGATGTATCCCATTGCTATATCCACCATGAAACCACCAGGAGGCACAATTGTTGTCTTCACAGATATCGTATCGATTTAGTATCTCGCAAGATGCTAATAGCGGCTTGCTGCTTTTGTGTGTGTGTGTGTGTGTGTGCATGTGTGTGTGTTCCACACCAGACAAGACTTGCTACTTAGCTAGATGAGTTACTGCAGTTAAAAGGTATGCACAGCAATAAGCAAATCATCTTCTGGGTTCCCGTTTGCTTTCTTTTTAAAGTTAGGAAGCGAAATGCAAATTTTGGCAAGCTACCCGCCTACCAACCGAGACAAGAATTGAAAAGCCAACTCTTCCTCATAGACATAGTGATCATGATGTGATAAGGTTGGATGCATAATCTATAGCTATATGCCGTTAGTCTGGAAAGGATCTGAGACATCTCACCATCTGGGTGAAGGGTGTCAAAAAATGCATGCTGCAAAGCTAAATAAATAAAATAAATAAATAAAATATAGTTATTGTTATTAGCGCTTTACAGTGACCAACACTGAAGGTCTGACAGCAACATGTGCTGCAGCCTTAGGATTACCTAACCTAATTGCAAGGACTTAGACTTATAGCTGAAAGATTCTCTCAATGGTGCCAAAGTCCTTTCCAGTACTTCTGATGCCGCCGCACTGGAAACCTAATTTTGTTTATAGTGATGATAATTGATGGTCAAAGTAGTAGCAGTTGGTATTTCTGTGATTTCATAATGCAGTATACCAGCTGCTCACCAGGAGCACCACCTAGTTTAAATCAAAATCAAAATTAATGAAAAGTTGTTTTCTTTGTCTGTTTTTTGAAAGACAACAACCCTGTAGCTATACTGGGCAACCAGCAAATCATTGTGTGTATTATGGACCTCCTACCATTATGGAATGTTCATTGTGGTATTCCATGAAATTGGAGTCATAATTGTTGTCTTCGCAGTATCACTTTTAGTGTCTCATGCATGAGACTTGAAATTTCAGTATTTTCAAAATTAAATTTTCTCCACACAAAGAAGTGGATGAAACTTGCTAATTAGCCAGATCATAACCAGAGTTGTTGTAGTTTAAAATATGGTAGAAATTGATTGTAAAAGTTAATTTTTCAGATTGCAGACCCTACTTTGTGCATGAGTTGCGCCTTCTTTAGCAGTGCATAACAACATGATTACTGAATTCCATGAATTATGAAATTCATTAAATTGCAGATTTACAAATCTAATTATCTAGCTGAATAGTATAGCATTAAAATATAAACTAAAATTATATACATGTGAACGCATCAAGTAAAAACCAGGCCTTCACGCACAAACCATTTTAGTGAAATAAACTGTTTTATAATCAAGACATATTCACTGGATGCATGCTATATAGTGAAAATGAACAGCGGTACAAATTTACTTGATATATTATTGTCATGGTACATTCAATTTGTATAAAATTTTTACAGTGGATAGACCATGAATATGTAAGTTAATAAAGCATTTTTAGTTGAGTGATCTGAAGGCCTGGTTTTTACTTGATGCATTCACACATGGTTGACTAACTGCCTATTTAGCTATCTACTATAATGTTCAAATATGTTATACGTGTATATATCAAAATGCCAATTATCTGAACTGTAAATTAATGTGTATTTTTTCCAAGAAGATTACTCGATAGTGTAGTTGAATGTTTGTACTTACGGTTAATGTTTTCCACTCAGAAGTATATGATTCAAGAAATATTCACAATTAGCATAAGATCAATGTCCTTGTGTAGGGTACACGTGCTATCACATGTGCAGGGATATTAATATTGAGTGCAAGATCCAGAGTACTCCTCTTCACAGTCACGTATGTGACTTGAAATCATTTCTGTAATTCACATGTGATTGCCATCATGTGATTTGTGAGGTTGCTACTGCATTCTGAAGGACTAATTTTGTGTCACTGCGCATGCATGCAAATTCGAGTTGTTTGGTTTTCAATCAGCTCTATTAATTTGTGGGACCAGAAATTGTTCATGATTTATTGATTTGTGATTGCACATGTACACAGTTGCTAGGTGTCATGCCTGACCCTCAGAGCAAGGTTGAGACTATCTGCCATTCCCTGGCTGGTTTTAAACACCGATTATTATTTTATTAATATGTATAGTGCCTACTTGTGTTGCAGCTGTGTTGCTACATATGTTATTTAATAAAGTTTAATATTTATTGTGATACATGGAAATTTTTTAGGGATGTAATTTTCATAGATTTGGCAGTTGTTTAACTGTCCACCAAATTTTCATTCTCAAATATTAACAATTATCAGGATTTGCTCTATGCTATAATAATAGGTAACTTGAGAAAAACAAGTGATCCTCAAAAAATAAGACTGCTGAAATGTTAGTCTGCAAAAAAAAAATTGTACATACAGATTACAGTATTTGTTGTGAAAGATTTAGTACTACTAAGTGCAATTGCTGTACATTTAGTACTAGAATGCAAGTCAGAATTAGATATTTTGGAAAATCAATACTAATCCAAACTAAAATCACTTTTACCAGCTGCTCTTTGAAAATTTCTCCTTTGAAATTAACCCGTAGTTAGCATCACAGTATATAAGATAAATACTACATATAGTAGTTCCCCATAACAATCAGGTAGATAGTGCTCTGTATTTGGGAATAAGCTATTGTCAGCAATTTTATAATAAAAATTATCTCAGCTGGTGATTTTTCCTTATATCACACTTTAGGATATTGATAATATGAAGTATAAATATTTAGTTTTGTGGTATGATATTAAATACACTGAGTGACCAAATGTTATCTTATGAAAGTACATACTGTAGCTACCTTGAAGCAATACTACATAGGTCTAGAGCCACTAACCAGCAAACTTGGGATTTATAAGAAGTTGGCTGCAAGATATGATTGACAGTCAATTGAAAGCTGCATGAGGTTTTGTAAAGTTGGTCAGTTTAAAAGTTACTGGCCAATCTAGCGCTGTACAATACTATAGTAGTATACACTAGTACAATAACTCACAAGTGTGTACATCCTACTAGAGACATGGAGGTATGGTACAATATGGCTACCACTCCATAATCTCTCTGTACTTGCTTAACTTAGATAATGGGCTGTCAATAGCTTTTTTGTTTCTTCTTGCCATCCTTATGCAGGCTCATAACCTCATTCCAGGGGAGTTAACTGTTGGATAGTACTTGTAACAATCTTCAAAGATTGTGATGATGTTTGATGTCCAACCATGTATATGAGCTTGATGTGCATTGTGAATATGACCGAAAAGTTCATGCATAACACATTTCAAATAAAACAAAAGAAATGCAGTATGTGACCAAACCTGTGAAAACTGACCTTATCACGCATGACAGCAATTGAGTTTCACTACAAAATACACTATT
Organism: Dysidea avara; assembly: GCF_963678975.1. Classification (NCBI taxonomy): domain Eukaryota; kingdom Metazoa; phylum Porifera; class Demospongiae; order Dictyoceratida; family Dysideidae; genus Dysidea; species Dysidea avara. The sequence continues at coordinate 21,749,902 of NC_089279.1, read as the reverse complement.
AAATCTATCCTAGAGTCAAATGGTCTGCTTTTGCCAGCTGTTTTATTTCCCACGTCCTGTGGCAATATGTACAAGTGGTCTATACATGTGGTCTTAATAGAGCTCTAGCCAAGCTGAGATGGCCAGATATGGCTGTACAGTTGAATGTAAAGACCTACATACATGTTACTGGTGTTAAGCCCTTACTCCATTACTTGGCCTAATTCACCTTAACTTCCCATGCATGTGTATTATTTATTAACTGATGCATATTATTATTTTTAAAATGCCTCATTCTTGAGCTTGATTTTGCCCAAACACTACCACCAGTTTCCATGAGTTATGCATGGATTCTGGTTAACATTTGTTGGTAGGTAACTCAAACCTTCACAGTTCCTACTGTGTACGAAGTACTACTGTGCTTAAAAAATAATACTTCACTTAGGTAACATTCATTATTTTCAGCATTTTTGCAAAAGTACAGATAGTACGCTAGGGGGAGGGGGTAAATTCACTTGTACGCTTTAAAAAATCTTAGTAACATTATAACTGTAGTACTAATAGTTCAGCATATAGTGTGGTAGTAGAGTTGTAGCTGGAGTCTGCTTCAGGAGTACCAGTAGTGTATACATTCTGTGAATGTCTACATTCTCTAAGGATGAAGCAGGCAAATGCCATTACGCAGTATATAATATTATAGTGTCAACATTTTTATAGTTTGCTAGAGGAGGGTAAAGAAAAAACTACTCTCTGTAATACCGAAGATTACTATAGATGGTCCCTTATATATGTATCATGGTTTAGTGCTATGTTTTTCTAGGATGGCATTGTTTAAGCTTTCAATTGTGGTACTGGTGATAGGAATCCTTTCATTGATGACCTACCAGTGGATGACAAGTCCAGTACATATCAACAACTTCTCAAAAGATATTGAATATGACTACATCATAGTTGGAGCTGGTACCGCAGGATGTGTACTAGCTAACAGGTTGACTGAAGATCCCAATACTACAGTATTGTTGTTAGAAGCCGGTCCTCTAGATACTAAATTTGGGCTACGGATTCCATTAGCTCAAAGAGCACACTTCCATTCAGATGTTGACTGGCAGTATAAAACTGTTCCACAAAAGAATGGATATATGGCATCAAAAGAACATGTAGCTACTTGGACAGCAGGTAAAGTCATCGGTGGGAGTAGCTCTATTAATGGAATGATTTATGTTAGAGGAAGTCCAGCAGATTATGATGGTTGGGCTGCAGCTGGAGCTGAAGGGTGGAATTATGATGAAGTACTCCCATACTTTCTAAAATCAGAAAATTCTTTACTTGGAGAGGATAATAAATACCATTCAACAGGTGGACCTCTTACAGTCAGATACCCTTCTTATGTTGGTTCAGCTACCAAAGCTTTTCTAGAAGCAGGAAAGAATCTAGGATATAGAGTAGGGGACTTAAACGGTGAGTCACCATTTGGGTTTTCTTTGGTACAAGCAACACTAGAAAATGGGAGGAGAGTTAGTTCAGCTGATGCATTTTTACATCCTGTCATTGACAGAGACAACTTATACATTGGAACTGGTGTAGTTGTACAAAAGGTATTATTCAATGAAGACAATAGCAAAGCAATAGGAGTAAAATACTTTCAAGATGATGTAGAACAAGTTGTAAAAGCCAAAAAAGAAATTATATTGTCTGCTGGTGCAATTCGTTCCCCTCATATATTGTTACTATCTGGCATTGGACCTGCCTCACAGCTGCATGAAGTAGGAATTAAAGTAGTTTCTGACCTTCCAGTTGGAAAAAATTTGCATGATCATATTTTGTGTCCTGTAGAATTTTTAGTACCTGCCGATGATGAGTGGTATCATACGATGGTGCATCCATCTACCATTTTAACTTTTGATGTTATCTATCAGTATTTGATCCATGGGATTGGTCTACTGTCTACACCTTCTATTAGCTCTATTGCCTTTCTATCAATGGAAGAAAATCTTACATACCCTGATCTTGAATTAGAATTTTATGAAGCATTTGCCAGTGCACTTGATGCATGGGAATACAATAAGAAAGTGTTTGGAGATACTGATTTGAATGCTCTGAGAGGTTACACCTTGTTGATTGGTCCGCTGCATGCTAAAAGTGTTGGTGAACTATCCTTGAATAAAACACATCCACTCAGTCAACCAGTAATTGATCCTCACTATCTAGAGGAGCCTCATGACATGGAGATGTTGAAAACGGCAATCAGGGTGGTACAAAAGATTGGGAAGACTCCACCTCTTTACCATGAAGGAGTGAAGCTGGTTGCTGAGTTGGCCAAATCACCATATGAGTATGACAGTGAAGAATTCTGGGAATGGTTTATAGAACATACGGCATTCTCATCATTTCATTACTGTGGCACCTGCAAGATGGGAGCAATTGATGATACTAGTACCGTGGTAGATCCAACACTAAAAGTTAAAGGTGTTAAAGGATTACGAGTGGTTGATGCATCAGTAATGCCTAAACTACCATCAGGAAATCCTGTTGCTGCGGTCTATATGATAGCTGAGAAAGCTGCTGATATGATTAAGGCTGATTCTGATTTGAATGTGAATAAGATAGCATAGTTCTTAGTCATACCTTACTCACAATTTTGAAGTATTCATAATATTGCTAGCTATGTAGATGTTTGAAAGTTGTATATATTTGATTCGCTTTATATTTATGCACATGCACACGGGGAGACATTTACATGTCTACTAAACCATGTAGTCATGATCGGTAACTCACTGCAACTATATGGTCATATCTTCCTAGTTGAGATAACATACTGTGCATATTTATTAAATACATACAGCCTTAAAATACTCCAACATAATAATATGCATATAGCTACACAGAAATAATGAATATGAAGAGAGGTATATAAGCTATAGCGTCAATTGTTACATATGTATATTTGTATTGTATCTGATACTCACTGTAAAGTATCTTGTAAGTCTGTCTGCAACTGTAGACTACATATTTATGTATATACCCTGCATGATCTGTGTATACAATCTATGATTTGACTAAGGCACAGACTTGTTGACATTGGACCATGCATGAAATAGTGTCTGTATATATTATATACATGCAGTCCAGCTAACCAATATAATGCTAGCTATACGTATACTGCAAAGCCAACACAGTAAAAATAAGATCACTAAATGTAGTACTATGTCTGCCAAAATACTCACTAAAGACGTTCACTACTAATTCACTACTATGTTGCTATAACCTTCCAATGTGGGATTTCCCACTGAGCTATACTGTAATACCATCATTCATCTCTTGTTTCACTACTTTTGGTTGCATAGATCCCTATTTCATTTTTAATTTACCATTTTTTTTAAATACTAGTACAAATTATATGGTTATATAGTAATAGCTAGCCACTGTATTTTACAGAGCCACCAAATACTAAATAATTAATATATAAGTCTTCTAATTAAATTAATTACCTACAAGTTGATATTAGAACTTCCTTATTTGTAATCCAACACAAGTTATTAGTAGACAGGTCACCAACCATACTGTTAGGACAATAAACGAGAAATAGACCGGTTCATCAGTAAAACCCCAACCTGCAAAGATATAACAGCACAAAATGTTATAGTTTGTAATCTGTGCTGTTCTGTCTAAACCATTTACCATAAATGACCAAGCTTGGCATAGCATTATTGTTTGACAACCAAAAGCCAAAAAGCTTTTAATGTGCACCTCTGTGTAAACCATAAATTCATATCAAACAGTACGGTAGTACTGTTTAAGTAGGGATCGCACAGAAAATTTCACATGTCGCCCAAAATTCCGTCTTTAAAAATCACTCTAGAGACGTTTTACACGACGAAAATCACTTTTACAGAATAGTACTAGTCCATATAATATACAAAACATAACAAAACACTTATAGGTGGCCGGATATAGAATTTAAAAAAACCCGCCAAAACTCGAATTTTAGTATCACTGCCTCACTGACCACAGTCACAAGGCTAGAGGCCAAACGAAGCAGCACATGGCCACCATTTTACGCCACAATAACAAACTCACCCATGGGATGTGCCTTTTGGGGTTCCGACAAGTGTAGGCCCTCTGCGCCTTGTCTTTTCTTTTATCTTCAATAAAATTGTTTGTCTTCTTCATCCAATGAAACCATATCAAGGCATTAATTTTACATATCAACACTTTCTTTCAGCAACATAATATAGATGCCACAAAGTTATTTCAGTGCTGGATTTCAGAAGTGCTTCAGTCCCAGCACTACTATCATACAATACGATAGTAACTGTATAGTAGGGACCACAAAGGAGTAGGCGTGGCCAACGAACTAGCATCACCCAGAAACCAGCCTCAATTTTTCCTGACAACGATAAGGCAGTATTGGTTAGGTAAATCTAAGCCCAAAAAAGCTTCAGATCAACCCAAAATGCTTTCAACAAGTCACTACGGAATTTTAAAAAAAATTTTATTCTATGGAATTTTCTGACTGACTGACTGACTGACTGACTGACTGACTGACTGACTGACTGACATTTTCAGACAAGTGTACCTTGATAACGGCCGCAGCCAGGGGCTTGATTTTTTCACTGTTTGACGTCGCTTCAGCCTGAGATGTGCCTTTTGGCATGCTGCAGTGCATACCATGCATTCTTCATGGACTTACCGTTGTCCTCCTTTGTGTCCCATTCATCTTTGCTGACAGCGCAAGGTGTCGATTCAGTGGTAGATATAGCTAGCCGCGCGATGGCTTCTCTAGGTTTGTAACGGAAATTGTCCGTATTTCCATAGTGGCTATTTTGATTGCAGAGATGTATTTCTCTCGGCATTTCATGATTCTACGAAGTGCACTGGCGATAGCGCATGATGGCTTCCCTAGATTTGTATAACGGAAATCGTCCGTATTTTTCATAGTGGCTACTTTGATTGCAGAGGTGCATTTTGAACAGTTCTTGATTTGTAATGCTGTGTAATGGGCTAACAATGAAGCGTAATGGATACTGCATCTTTAGTAGATCATAATTGATAACTGGGGCGCGAGATACTATTCCTTCTTTTGATCCGGTATGCGTGGGTTCACCAGTTATAATTCCATTTTACAAAAATAGCTAACAAACAAGTATACACAAAAATTAGGAATTTTCAACTAGAGTAGGGACCATATCAAGAAGAAGCACTGAAACTAGGTTGAGTAGTGCACGATATTAAATCACAGTAAAACAATAAGAAGTGTTATATCCCTACTGTGCTTTGGTAACTCGGGATATAACACTTCTTATTGTTTTACTGTGATTTAATATCGTGCACTACTCAACCACTTTTTCTCGATATGGTCCCTACTCTAGTTGGAGGGCGTTTTCAGTCACTAGGCAGTGGGTCACCACTAGGCGCCCGTGAAGCCAGTGCGCATGCGTGGATCGGATCAAAAAGGCTATATAAATAATACCTGTTAACCCATCTAGAAATAATTACTGTAACCCTGCGCTTGTGTTTAGGTGCTTACTAACCCGTGACAACGATTACTATATAAAGGCTTGTTTTATTTCATTTCTCATTCATGGCTTCTGAGTTGTTTGGTATTGCATCGTCTGCTTTTGGTCTTGGTCACGAAACAGCTCGTCACTTACATCACGGGTATCGCGCTTTTAACCAGTGGAACTATAGAGATATTACAGGTGACCTGATATACTTGTAAGAGATATACTAGCTAAATATCTGCAAGTTCGCGATTGGGATCCCATTCGTGGTAGGTTCGCTACCACGCCCATTAATTAAAGATCTAGCTGGACTAATAGCAATAGAGTATAGAGACCACACCTCTTAACAATTTAGCTGTTTACTTCACAGTAAACAACTAAGATGACCTCACTCTCACCTCTTGGCTGATTCAAGATATACTCTAATACAACAGTCACTCTAATACAACAGTCATGTATGATATTCTAATAGAACAGTCACAAATTACATTGTAGCTAGCAACAAAAAACTAACAATTAGTTCAATTGTTAATTAAAAATGAAGTTCTATGCAATAAAAAGTAGCGAAACAAGAGATGAATGATGGTATTACAGCATAGCTCAGTGGAAAAGTCACTACTTTGGCACTGAGCAAAATAATTGTTATAGCAAATGTGCATGCCAAAGTAGGGACTTTTCCACTGAGCTATGCTGTAATGCCATCATTTATCTCTTGTTTCACTACTTTTTATTGCATAGATCTCTATTTCATTTTTAAATTAGCAATTTTTAAAAAAATACTATGATAGAAATATTCACTACCACCACATTATATTCACCATGAACTTCCTGATAAATTGGCAAAACCAATATTGTATGTAATACATGACACATCTCTGTATGTGCACAAATAATGCAAGAGGGGTGTGTGTTGAGAGACTAATACAACACGAGGCAAAACCAAGTGCTGCATTAGTTTCAACCCTCCAAGTGCTGTATTTTCATACACACAAGTATAGAGACATCTTCTTTGGAGCATTCCTCTCAAGTATTCAAACTTCTTCACATCTCAACCATCAAATGATTAGTGAGTACCCATATTAGTAAAATGTCATGTACATGATCAATTTAGCTGTTTTTTCCGTAAATAAAACTGACATACTTCACAAGCTGCATCTCTCACATAATTGTTAAAAAAAACCTGTTGCCCAAAAACTAGCCTCGCTTTCTTTTTTACAACAAACCCAAAAAATGCCTTCAGAGCAACCCCAAAACCCATATATGTTCCACTTCAAAAATGGAAGGAAACAGTGGACTAATTTTTTATCCACTTATCTATCCTTACTCAGTGCATTTTCCTATATAGTGACGAATATGTACAATAAGGTTCCAAAAGCAGATGATTCTGGCCATTCAATTTTGAAATTATTTGAACTAAATTTATATCCATCCAAAATTCGACTAACTGACTAACTGATGCCTTCAATCAAGCATAACTTGACTATGCTTAATCCTTAAAGCACATAAGCCACTATAGCGGCAATATTAAAAAATGCACAGAAAACGCAGAATGTTTAACCAACAACTGTTTTCATAACAGAAGTGATATATACTTACAGATATCAGCAATAAAACAGTTAGTATTAGTACTGTTTCTCCACTTGTTTCACGGTCTTCTTCGTCTGGTTTCAGCTGAAAATCTGTCCTCACTCGGTAAGAATCACCATTAGCTCACTTGAACGTTACACTCGTGAAGATGACAACAAGGCGACCAATCTTGAGGTACTTGCTGAAAGTGACACTGCTTGAACAGTACCATATCAAGTTGTAGATCTCTCCACACGACTAGAGTCCACAGCATTTACAAACCTCCAAGCTATCTTCTTCTCTAAAACATTATGCGAATTTACACCCCTGTGTTTATTTAAACCGTCGAAGGAGCATCAGAATCAGTAAAACCTGGACACCATTTTATTCTTTATGACATCGGCATTCAGAAAATCTCAATTGCAAGTCCATGTGACCTTCTGTATACGAGTTATCGATCAATCAATATCAGTAGCCACCTTAGGTTGTTTATACAGATACGGTGCTTGCGTTTTATGAAGTTTTATGCGGCTTTAAAGGTTAATGCTTTGAGCTTGATTTTTTCACTGTTTGTCATCACTTCGGCCTGGAAGTACCTTTTCGCAAGCGCAGCAGCTACATACAGTGTATACATCATGAACTTACTTTGTGGCCCTTTCTTTCTCCACTACCTCGGAGGTGTTGTTGATTCGTGGTAACACGCGTGGCTTCAGTGCAAGCTGGTTGTCACAGGAATAGTCTGTAATTTCTGTAGTGAGTGGATTGGTTGCAGGGGCACTTCTTATACTTTTCTTTGCTTGTAATGCTGTATAATGGGTAGAACATATCTGAAAATGAAGTGGAATGGTCCATCCAAAATTGTATAGTTCTGGTCAAAATGATCTGAACTACATTGTCAGCTGATTATACAGTGCTGCAAATAAAGAACAGTACACGAAGCGTTTCTGCAATCAATCTAGCCCCTACAAAAAGTACAACACAATTTTTGTTATAAGCATGATAGCCAGCAGGTAGCCCTCTACATACTACACAACTATAAGGAAAATTAGACATTTTATATTTGAGTAGGGATCATAGAAATAAAAGCAAGGAAACAAGAAGGATTGCTGGGGTGGTAATGTAAACCACAAATCCTATTTTGACTCTCTGTCATAAAGTTTAATTGCATGCTCCATCATTTTTAGACGAATCAAAATAGGGATTTGTGGTTTACATTACCACTCCAACAATCCCTTCTTGTTTCATGGCTTTTTCCAGCAATCTCTATTCCCTTTTAAAGTTTTTCAAATTTTTATTCATCTAGTTTGTGTACTTTTTATTAGTCCAGTAATGGATGTTATTGATAATGACAATTGTTGTAGATAAACAATTTACATTAGTGTCTTTAATAACTGTCTAGTTCAGTGCAAACTTTGTTGTTATCAGACACACTTACTGCATTATCAGAGTATTTACATGATTGCTATAGGTTGTGCATTATTTACACATTCCTAATATTGAGCATATTACATGTGTAGTTGTAGACTTAGGACTGTTAGTAATTGTCGTCACATTAGCATCCTCATGCAGTGATCATGAAAACACACCAGATGCTGTATACTGAGCAAGCTACCCGTCACAAGACATGAAACTCTGATAAGCAGTTATAAGTTAGACAGTCAGTGGTTGTGGATTTAAGACTATATCAAACAATACAGTCGTACTGTTTAGTAGGGTTCCCCCCTAAAGTGACGTGCCACTAAAAAGGCAGCGCCTAAAAATCATCATGGAAATATCATACGCAGCAAAATCACCTTTACGGAATAGTCTTATTCCATTCAGCATCAATTACAGCATTAAAAACAAAAAAATACTTACAGGCATCTGGATATTGAATTTTTTTTAAAATCACCATAACTTGAAATTTCGTCTCGCTGCCTGCCTTCCTGCCTGCCTGCCTGCCTGCCTGCCTGCCTGCCTGCCTGCCTGCCTGCCTGCCTGCCTGCCTGCCTGCCTGCCTGCCTGCCTGCCTGCCTGCCTGCCTGCCTGCCTGCCTGCCTGCCTGCCTGCCTGCCTGCCTGCCTGCCTGCCTGCCTGCCTGCCTGCCTGCCTGCCTGCCTGCCTGCCTGCCTGACCACAGTCGCAAGGCTAGAGGCCAAACGAAGCAGCGCACAACCACAATTTTATGCCACAGCAACAAACTCACTAGTGGGATGCGCCTTTTGTAGTTTCAACAAATGTCTGTCTTCTGTGCTTTGCCATTCCTTTTATCTTCAATTAAATGGTCACCTTCTTCATGGAAATCATACCAAGGTGTTAATTTTCCCTATCAACACTTTCCTTGAAGGAGCATACTTAGATGTCACAAAACTATTTGAGGCGCTTAACAGCTAAACTGCGCTAAACAACTGTCACACCCCCTTCAGCAATCAGAACGCGCCATGACAACAATCTAGCTCCGTAGGAAAACAAGGTGTTGTGCCATTCCCATTAGATTGATCTATTACATAGCTGAGTGTCAAGATTGAGATACTCTAATACAGCAGTCACAGCCACACGTGTATTTCATAGCTATGCTCTAACAAAAAGTTACCAAACTACATTGCACACATATCATTCACAACAAAGTCAGATATTGGAAACCATGGGTTATTAGCAGCATGAAGCCATGTTATTTACACAATGTGGACAGACAACTATTGCACTCACAAAATTATAGTTTTAATTAACAGGACTAATACTGACTTCACTGACTTCACCCAACTTTAGGTGCGTGGAAAGGAAATGGTTTATAGAAACTATATTCAAAGCAATGAATAATCTCTGGTATCAGCGCTATCATTTCCTAAGTGTAAGAAGTGCTGGTACAGCCTTGAGTACTGCTGCAGTTTTGACTAACGCTACAACAAAGCCCAAAGGAGCTCAGACAACGGAATCCTGTAATTTTATTGTTATACAGCAATAGCATCTGTTTATATTCATTGGCTACAGCAGAGCCATAGTATATTTCATTAACAGAGAGCTGTGATAAGAAATATATGGGCATGTCACAACCTCTATGCTCGGACATAAGGTTATTTGCTCCTCCTCGTAAATCACCAAATCAAATCGTGTAAAAATTGGTGTGAACACAGTAACCTATATAGACATCCAAGTTAAAGCCCAAAATCTTTTTCGGTTGCTTTACCAGAGCGATTCAAAGTTGCTGTTCGAAATCCTGTACTCTCGGACAAAGTACTGGCCGGTATTTCCTACGCCAAAAAATTTACAGAGTGGCTATTTGTACAGCAGTCACGTATGAATAGTTCTTGGGCTATTTGTATGGCAGTCACATGATGTATAATAAATGAGCTAGTTCAATGATTCTCGCATTCCGGAAACTACATGTGACTTTTAGCACATAAGTTTAATGGTATGAATGTCTGCTCTATGCTGGTACATCTTTGACTAGAGTAAATTGTTGAATGCTTTGGTGAATTTTAAAGTATCACCAAGGATCTTTGTGATGCAATATCGACATTTTAGCAGCAAGCTGAATTTGTGCAAATCTGTATGCCAGACACTCTGATGATTTTCCAGTGAGGAGGATCATTTGAATCAGTGTTGACAACATGTGCACCAAAGAAGTACTCAGAAAGAGACCATATAATATAGTTGCGGAATGAGTAAGCATTACCAGATTAGTGTCTAAATTATAGATTGTACAGTTGGCAACTATGCACTTCTAGATTAGCAGCCACTCATTGTACTCACCACTTCAAAGTGAACAAACCATTCTCGAGTCATCACTTATAAGCAGCGACTCATTGTAAACTTTCTACTTTGCAGCAATTCATTGAACAGTAACCCTGACTACAAGATAAGCAACAGTCCAACTACTGCTGCAATGTACTTGACATCATCACAAAAAGGGGATTAACAATCGTAATTGATGTGAGCACGATGTTAATGAAAGATCAAGCAAGTAGACAAGCTTGATGATGATCACATTAATGCTGCTCGTCAGCTCTTACATGACCAATCTCATGACTTACAGGGCACAATCACAATCTAAGAACTCCTCGAGACTGTTTTTCAGGTTTGAAAAGTTCTACTGAATGCTGTGTTATGGAATTGCTTTATAGGAGCTGCATGCATACTGTCAAGTGTTGTACACTAGCTACAATCACTGGGTAGCAATCAAAGCCAGTCAGATTCTGAAGTTAGCACATGTTACACAATTGATGTATCATGTTTTGAAATAAATTGTTACCTTTGCTAATTCTTGATCAGCATAAATTCAGGTCCATCTTGGAAAGTTCAAATGCAAATCAATTACTGGAGTGTATATTCTGTAATGATCTTTGTTTTGGCAGAGATCTAGCATCATGCTATTATGACCACAAGGTAATCCATGGTCATCTTATTCTAGCTATGACATACATGCTTGTAACTTTTGTATGTTAGCTCTAGCTAGCTAGCAGTTAATAACTAATATTCATGTATTACTTTGAGTACAACTAGCTGAATATTGATTTTGTGATTATTATTATATTATAAAATTATGCAAGCTCTTACCAAGATTAGAGGCTACAATGCATACATAGTACAAGTGAGCATGCAGTGTCACTGTACATGCATGAAAACTCCAGTGCTGAGTAAAATGGGATTCAAAACAGCTTATTCTTCAGAAGTCACAGTATGCTCATATCAATATTACATTGCATTCAATTGTTTAAAGAGCAACATTTTCTTTATGATGAAAAGGAAGCCATCTTGTCAGTTTCTAATAAGTCAGTTGAACTTGAATGAGCTATGTCAACAATGGTGTATCTAGACTCTCTGTGTTGGAGTAAAAAAAGGTCACAGCCTGCTGACAATGGCAGTCCTCCACCAACTATATAGTATACTACACTGCAGTTTGCTACACTGCTTTTCTGAATAGTGTGACTGCTTTATTGACTGCTTTATTACAATAGTTTAATTATCTTGATCTCACATACCAAAAGTCTTTGGTAGGGTACAGGCCACCCCTAGATATGCACTGTATGTCAATCTCTGTTACTGAGGAGGCAGCTGACCATTGCCAACGAATAGCTTTTTGGCAATTTGTAGCTACACCCTAGCTATGTGACTATAGGAGGTAAGCTATTCGTACGTACCATCATATGAATACCTTCTTTGCTATTCATATGAACCACTGTATGAATAGCATGATGTGACTTCATAGCTATTCGTATGTGACGGTATAAATACCACGCGAGCAATTTGTACGTGACCGTACTAATAGCATGTGGGCTATTCGTATATAACCGTACGAATAGCAACGACCAATAATTTAACCAGCACCATCTATTGGGGTTATTCACTGGCTATCAGCAGAGCCATAGTTTATTTCCTTCCATCTCATTTATGGAAAGGTGTGGTCATCAATATGCAGGCTTGTGATTACCTTTATTCTCGGAAACAAGGTAATCTGGCACGTGACAGTGCGTGCATGGAATATTAAAAAGTTTGAGTTGCTGCTTTTTGTTGACATACTTGGCACTGCGTAGCTTTTTAAAGGTACATAGACATAATATTACAATTTAATTAGATGACAGTTTGCATGAATTTTGAATACACATTACACTAAAACGCTGCATTGTTTGTAATTAAACTACTGAACTAGCTAGATGTACATTTCGTCTAATATTATTACAGTAATTTCATCCTGTACTTAGGTATTAGAACTCATTCAAGCAGTCACTTTATTGATGTGGGGCAGTCTGTTTTGAATGAAAGAGTGCTCAAGTCTTGAACCTAGAGACCTGCACAGCTTAACAAAATTGCAGAAATATAACAGCACCTCTAAGAATGAACCTAAGATCAAGAGGTGGGACCCAGAGTCAATGGACATGACGATTTTAGTATTAGAGAGACAGCAGAAACCTAAATGTATGATGTACCCAAATCCACACTAGGGGACAGGGTATGGGGGAAAGTATTACCAGGCAGTATTAGTGGCCCACAGTGGATCCTTAGTGACAGAGAAGAGGAGGAGTTAGTTTAGTTTATCTGCCACTCTGCCTACATAGGCTATCCCAGGTCAAGGAAGGATGTTATGGCAATATTTGAAATATCACAGAAAGCAAGGGTCACTTCCACAAAATTACTAATGGATGGTGGGATTCTTTTTGCAAACGGCACCCTGATCTCACCCTTAGAGCACCAGTATCATTATCTCAAGCAAGAGCAAAAGCAACTGATGGTGAGGTTATGGATAACTATTTCGATTTGCTTGAAAAGACCTTGGATGAGTACAACCTAAGAGACAAGCCTGGTAAAATTTTCAATATGGATGAAAATGGCTTTGCACTGAGTCCTAAATCACCAAAACGCATGTTTGAAGTTGGCACAAAGGCAGCAGCAGTTTCTTCTGGAGAGAAGACGCAGATTACTGCACTACCTTGCATCAGTTCAGCTGGCTATTGCCTTCCACCCATGGTGATTTGGGTTAGGAAGGTGCTTACAAATGAGTTGACCAATGGGGAAATCTAATTTATGGGCTTTCCCAAAGTGGATTGGTTGATCAAGAACTCTTTGATAAATGGTTTACATATCACTTTTTGTGCTATTCCCCAACTTCAAGGCCCCTAATGGATGGGCATTCATTGGATTACTATCCACAGACCATTTACAAAGCTGCAGAAGATAAAGTGGTCTTGTTTGTAATGTCACCTAATACAACACATTATTATTATTAAAGCTTTACAGTGGCCTACACTGAAGGTCTGACAGCAACATATCACCCAGTCTGTAGACAAAGGCTGTTTTGGGCATTTGAAAATGAAGTGGGTTGAAGTATGCCATGAATATGTCAAAAGTAACCCTGGAAAGGTAGTTATTAGGTATGTGTTTTCAGAGTTATTACGACAGCCATGTTAGTTACTAATATCACCGCCAGCTTTTGTGTCATAAGAATTTATCCACTTTATAGAAGTGCTACTGCAGTGATTACAAAGAAGCCTAAGTCACCTAATCCCTCTGGTTTAAAGTTTCTTTCCGTGTGCAGTCCTACACCCCACAAACAAGCACTGCAGGTTGCAAAAAAAGTGTCTACTTTTACTCAACAGGAGTTGGAAGACTTTGAAAAAAGGTATACTGAAGAGACTGCAGAAACAAATGCATGTTACAATGAGTGGTGAGAAATGTATCATCCTTAATTCATCAACAGAACCTAGGCACACCAAATCTGCTGCATACAACAGAGTATTGATTCATGCACCAGGCAAAATCAATAAAAAGTTTTCCCCTAGACTTTCACCTCCAGTGTATTCAAAAACAATCACTGTAGATAAGCCAAAGCAGGGTGGAAGAGTGCTGACAAGTGACAAAAATATCAAAATTTTGCAAAAACAGAAAGAGAATGAGCTAAAAGAAGAAAGCAACAAAGAGAATAATGAAAGAATTTGAAGTAGAATGCAAATGACAATGCAAGAAAACCAAACAGTAAGTTTGTAGAAACTAGAATAAGTAAGGTCTATGCAGTAATATGCATATGTTTTCACACTCTGTTCTTACAAGTTTCATTTCAGATAGCCATGTGCAAATGGTACATATGCATTTGTAATATTATATACATCGCATATTACACATGTACATACACAGAGGGGTGTGTACCAACAGCTGCATCTTGTGAGATGGCAACACAAGATGTTAAATTTACAGCTGCAGAGATCAAGAAATTCACCACAAGCTTGGAAAATGGATATGACTTGACTTGAAACATACACTATAATTAGCTTTCAACTATGCATACTTGATCACCTATTTAATAAACAATAGAAAGCTGAGCAATTATAAATAAAGGATTTTACCTTCAAAGTCCACCATATGGCTGATTATTCAATTAAACAACCACCAGAAAGTATTCTGCGGTAAGCCTTTGGTCACCTCAAGCTGCCAGTTGGTCATATAACAAAATGGGTTACACACAGTGTACATGTATACAGTAGGTGAACACACTATCTAAAAGCCTATGTGCCAGTTTCATCAAAAATATGTTCTGTACACTAGGGTAGCCCACTCACTTATACAGAGCTACCCTGACAGAGCAATATATACTAACTCTAATAGAACATATACGAGTTGATGAAATGCTCTAATAAAACAGTCACTTTATTCTACTGTTCAGATAATTGAGTGTTCAGCTAGTCAATCAATTAACGTTCAAATAATGATCCCATTGTGCTATGTATGTATATGTGGTGGAGACCAGGGAATTCCCCTACATTGGCCTTGCAAATCAGCAAAGGTGAGTTACATAGTGTATACACATCATACTTTTCGTTTCAGATTAGGTTTTCCTGGGCCACGCTGTTGTCTTAGATATTTATCAACCCTCAGTCACCTGGCCTAACTACCAGTCTCGTAAATGGGTCACTCAGCATCCCTTGATCACCATGGTGGGGGGGAGAGAAGAACTATCAGAAAGGTGTTTCATTATGCGGGTATGTTAAGTTGTACACATTGTATAGTAGAATTGTTGATACAACATACTAATACTTGAAATTGTGAAAGTAAAGTAGCTTTTGTCAAAACTATCCAGTGTTTAATGCTTGCATAGAGCGATACTCTCTAACAGAATCAGAATAACTGTAATGGCCAATAACTATACTGAATGTCGAATTTCTATTTGTGCAGGTACACCCTGCATCTCACTGTGCACCTCTGCGAAGTGCTCTTATCCACAATCAAGAAGTTGGGTCCAATGTGAGGTTTACAAAGAATGGGATCATTGTTGTAGCACAGGAATTTCTAAGGCAACAGCCAGCCGACCTACTTTTCAGTACATTTGCAAACACTGCAAATCGTTGGCTAGCAAAAGGCAGATTTGAAAAACAAACTGTTGGTGAGAGTAACTAAATCCTTTTACTGACTGATTGGTATACAACTGATTTTTTTACATGTGCTGTGTTAATTATGTAACAAAATCATATGTATGCAGAACCACAATAGTGGTAATTTATTATATAGCTACTATGACCCTAAATGCTTCCAATAGATTGCTACCAATTAAAAAAACTTCTACTGATTGACTGACTGACTAACTGCCTGCCTACCTGCCTGCCTGATGCCTTCAGACAAGCGTAGCTCGATAACGGCTAAGGCTACGGGCTTAATTTTTTCACTGTTAGACATTGCTTTGTCTCGAGATGTGCCTTTTGGCATACCGCACTACGTAAAATGCACGCATCATGGACTTACCTTTGTCCTCCTTTGTGTCCATTTCTTTTTGCTGACTGCCCAAGGTGTTGATTTGCAGTAGCGCAATGCATGGCTTCCCTATGTTTGTAAACGGAAATCGTCCGTATTTTCCTTGGTGACTGGATTGATTGCAGAGGCGCTTCTAATACTTCGTTGTAACGCTGTGTATTGGGTGAAGCAGAGCGTAATGCCACTTCACTTTTGAGTCAGTTATTGATAGTTGAGTTGGGGCACGTGAATTGAACAATCTGATTTGTGGTGACTGGATTGATTGCAGAGGTGCTTCTCCTACCGTTCTTCGTTTGTGGCACTGTGTAACAGGCTGAACATAGCTGAAAGCAAAGCTTATTGACCACTTCACTTTCAAGTCAGTAATTGATAGCTAGCTGGGGCACACATTCAGATGAAAACATTAACTCTGACGCTATCCTTTTCTTTGATGTGGTATGCGCGGGTTCACCAGCCATAATAATGTTACATAAAACAAGTATAAGGAAAAATTAGGAATTATAAGTTTGATTAGGGATCATAGAAAAAAAAGTAGGGAAACAAGGGAGGTCGCCTACACCTGCAGATATACTAGTGAACATTTTATCCCTGGGTATAGACTGAAGTAAGGATTAAATGTTCACTAGTATATCCACAGGTGTAGGCAACCTCCCTTGTTTCTTTTTTTTCTATGATCCCTAATCGAACTTAAAATTCCTAATTTTTCCTTATAATTGTTAATATTAGTATTACCGTAGCCATTTCATAACGACCACCTTTTCATATCACATCTTTAGACTAGCTTGCTTTTTGATGGCTGCAGTCTTGTCAAGCTTGGCTGTCTTGGATTACAATATAAAAATGAAGTAGGGTTCCAGCAATAAAATGTAGTTAAACAAGAGATGATTGTAGCTATGAGAGAAAATCCCTACTTAGCATTGTAGCAATGTGGGAAAATCCCTAAATCTTTTTCAATGCCAAGTAGGGATTTCCCTCACAGTTACCATCATCTCTCGTTTCACTACATTTTATTGCTGGAACCTTACTTTATTTTTAATAATTACACTGTTTTTTTGTTACATGTGTTGAACCTGTAACCTTTCAATTACCAGGACAAGGCTCTAGCCAATTTGCTATGCTGCCTCACATGCACACATACACATGCATGCACACAAGCACACACTACACACCTTTAAGTAATATAGACCTAATTCCATCAGCAGGAAATGAAACAGGAGACAAACGACTGACAATTTTCAACCACTTATCAAATGATTCAATCGGCCATAAGACTCCTACAAGCAGCACAAGTGAACACCAACTACAACTACATTTTCAGCAACACTACCTCCAAGGTTCATGAGTGGGAAAAACATGGCACCAGCAATATTTACTGCTGATTCAATATTTGCAAAGAGAGTTGACAACATCAATCCTTTATTAAGTAGGAACAACTCATCACATCATCTCATCTAGTGGGTAAGAGACTTACCTAATGAAAGCCCACAGAGTACATCTATAAATCCTAAGAAGATCACCAATGGAATGCTTCCTTCCCTCTCAATCTGTGGAAATGAGAACACACAACGTGTATACATACATATTCTTAAAAATGCTAGGCTTAAAATTTGTGTGAAAATAGTAAAATTCATTGCATTGTAAAAATTAAAGTTTTGCATAAACAGATTTACTATAATGTAGCCCTCTTGCATTATGCTTTTTGTGTTCATTGTAGTACTATAAAGAAAACTTTTCGTATCTTGTACATATAGCCATTATATAATATTATGTTCGGAATATCACTTTGGCATTGAACCACAAACCAAAACATGAGATTTCTACGTAGTTATATACTCATCATATCTTTGTTTTATCACTACTTTTAATATAGCTATACAGGAAATCCTTGCTTTGCTGTGATTTTAAAGATTTTCCCACATGGATGCATATAGTATTCCATCATGTCTCTTAATATACAACATGTGTGAATTCAGTGACTAACAAGATTTTTCCATCAGTAAGTTTACTGTGCAAGAGTGTGATTGCTCTATTAAATAGTCTTCTTAGCTGCACGTTTTATACTTTAATTTCTATTGGTCTTTTGGAAGTACTAAAGACCATGATGGGTATACACATGTTTCCGTACAAAACATATTCATGACCAACAAGTCCACAATTTTTAGTTGAAGTGATTCATTGTTCCTACTATAATATACATTACAAGGCCATAATGTTTACTATACAACAGTTGTATGTAGGGACATTCTGCACAACAATCTTAGAGACGTTCCATATCATGTGCCATTCAAGTAGACACTATGAAAATGTTTTATGAAACTTAGAAACCTTACGGGGCATTCAATATGGTTTGTACAGTTTTCATTCTGGGAATGAAGTTCTCTTTTAGATTAAAATGTTTCAATTGTGTGGCCAACATATACTTTTCTGTATGCATCCTATTCTACAGCCATGACTAGTTTACAACGGTGGTTTGGGCTTTTCTGACAAAAAATATCATCCTAAAACCAGCCTCACAATACCTTCATGGTGCCCTGGCAGTATTGGTGAGAAGCCCAAAAGTGTTTACTGAGCGGCCTAAAACGCTTCCGATAAATTGCTACAGAATTTTAAAAATTTATTATTTAGCAGAATTTTCTACTAACTAACTGCTGCCTGCCTGCCTGCCTGCCTGCCTGCCTGCCTGCCTGCCCACCCGCCTCCCTGATGCCTTCAGACAAGCATAGCTAGACAACCACTAAGGCCAACTGGTGCTTTTTGGTATACCGCAGTATGTACAATGAATGCTTCATGGACTCACTTGTGTCCTCCTTTGTGTCCCATTTATCTTTGCTGACAGTGAAAGGTGTTAATTTGCAGTAGTGTAGAAGGCATGTCTGATGATGTTCGTAGCTCCAAGAAACTCCTCTGAGTAATGGTCGATGCTGCTGAAAGTCACTCAACTCTGGATACAATGGACATAGTATGTGAAACTTTGCAAGCAAAGTTGAGAACCAAGGAACTGTCCAGCGGCACCAGTCATATTCAACTCGATGGTGACCTCTTAACACCTTGTCACCTCCAATGTGGGAAAGGCATCCGTCAAGAACTGGAAGACGAGAATTTGCTACCTATACCAGCCCCTGTCAAAGTTTATAGTCTCATATCATGATAATTCTGGTAGACGTTGTTGCAGGTTTGACTTGACAGGCTAGTGTTGATTTTCCGAGTCACTCTGCTACCCTGGAAACACATTCCGTGGCAAGATTCAAGAAGAGAACAGACATCTGTAATCTCTATGAACTTTATTTCCCCAGTTGCCCTGTAGCGCAACCTGACTTTCAGTCGGGTAACCTTGATGCTTCAATGTTTTGCTGAATAGGATAAAGGTTATAAGGAGGTGACCCAAGGGAAAACATTTGTCTGTACACTGGCACATTTGTTCTGTGACATAGGCGATGGGAATCTGCTTCCCTGAATGCCATTGTTGTAGCCAGTATTTTGCTGCTTAAGCTGTACATATAAGGACAAGGATCATGTTGTTTTGCTAGAAAACCAGTTGAAGCTACGGAAGGAAGGAAGGAAATGTGTCTGCCCTGGTCGCTGAAGGCAGAGCTATACAAAGTTGTATGAAAGGTCATCCACCTAAGCAAAGTGAGTCCCAACTGGTATGGTACGTAATTCACTAAACTCATAATCGTGCCAAAGCCGATCCGCGTGTTGTCACCTGGCACAACAGTCCATATGTTCATTCAACTTCCCCCAAGGTTTTGCACAATGGTGCTTCATTCTTTCCAGCAATTGTTTTTTATGTTCAATGATTTACTCAAAATTCATCTATACTAATTGTAGTCAAGCATGTGTGACTGTTCTGTTCATAAATATAGTGACTGTTCTATTAGATTATCTTACTGTCTAGCTGTCCCTTTTAAGTCATTGGATCATTTTTACGTAGTTGGAACGTATCTGCTATCCATATTTGGAATACTTTTCCTGCTTCTATGTTGATTAGTGCCATCAATTGGCGAGATGCTATGAAGATGCTGCAACGTTACATAACTGCAATTAGTTAACTCTGTTATTGTTTGTTATTTGTTGTACCAATGTTTATATTTGAAGAAGCATTACTGTAAAAATTGCTATTCCTCAGTGTTCACGTTCCCGAATATTCCACCTATTTGCCAGCATTTTGATAATGGTTCTACCAGCTTATTCTTCTGGTAAAATCGGCACATCGCTATCTGTACTAAACATCATGTACAATTGTACGATGTTGTTCACACCATTTAAGTACGATTATGACAGAGAATTAGCTAATGAATGACTTACGTACATACATCAAATGCATAAATTGTGGTTAAAGTCATGATGATAACTTGTAGTAATCCCAAGGAAGAATATACAACCATCTGAGATGTAACCACCTCAATTATACTAACACCTGCATGATAATAATAATTCAATAAAATATCCAACAAGTTATAAATTAACCTGCTGCCCATGAGCGATCAAACAATCCTCCTGTTCTTTCCACAATCAAGTTAGTGACAGTGAGTAACATGGATATACTCAGTGTTACACTATATAGTAAATAGATATGCCAATAAAATTAGTGCTTGCAGTATTCTCTATTTTCATACAGTAGTACTACAATACAGCTTGTATAGACGTAGCAAAAATTTAAATGTTAGTGGCTGAGGATCACAGAACAAAAAATAATTGCAAGGGTCTTATCCACTCTTGAAGCCATGGCAATACATCACTGATCTCTACTTTAGATCAGTATAATTATTAACAATTAAATGTGAGCTAATATGTACCATGTCTTAAGATGTAAGTGAGATGTGTTCCAACTACTAGCACTTACAATTGCCAAAGTTTCTTTACTTGTTTGTTAGACTAAGCATGCACCTTATTAATTAACAGTTAGTGAAGAGACCACTATTAATGACTATGTGTATGCACAGCCTGAGAATAGTGCATGAAGTACATTGTCAATTTCTTGCTTTCACTGAAGGTGCAGTCTAAAAGTTATGAACAGTTTTAGTTCATCTTTACTTTACATGACTGTAGTATGAAACTATATAGGTACATAAGTGATTGACATGCCAGAGTTAAATAAGTGGATGTAACGTACCCCTGTGGGATGAAAAGGCAACATATATGTATTAGTTAAAGCATTGCCGCAAGTGATATATGATGAATATAGCACTAAAAGAGTGGGTGAGAGCCAAATATAGCACGAGGCAAACTTCCTTGCTGGTGCAAAACTATTCGAGTCTCACCAGAAACATAAGTTTTCACTCTAGATAACGATCGGACATACCTTGAAAAGACCCTCTGGAGTGCATTTTCTCTAGCACTGGAGTGCTTTCTTCTTCACTCAGTTATCACCTCGATTTTGGGGTCAGGCGCCACGTGACCAATCATCATCGACCCATGTGCAGTGCTATAACTACCCTCTATATAGCACTGCAGTCACCAATATAGCACTGTGGTTACTTACATATATACATAGAGCACTGTGGTTATGTAAACTGTGTTGTATGGCAAATATAGCACTATTTTCACTTTGATCTAAAGTTCATTAAATGTCCATACATAATGAATGTATTGTATCTCCTGAGACATTATGACAAAAATCCTGTAATGCTAGCCAAGATTTAGCTTGAGGCTACAATACAGTGGAACCTTTCTTATCTGGGCGGTCTGGTGTACACTACCATCTATATCTCAGAAATGTCTGCAACTAAGAATTGCATGGTAATATGCTAAAAGTGACTAACTTAATACAAGTAGCATTGTATTACTATCAGTTTGTGCTATGCAGTTAATGGGTAGAGGAGAAAGTCACTACAGAGCATTCATAGTCACTCCCTTGGGTTGTAAAATGCATTTTTACCTAGGTAGTTATTATTAGTATAATAAACAAGCCACCAAAAAGAAACCTTTAGGCTCCCTCCTTGTGCTTTCATCTAAACCAACCTTCATTATGATCAATAAACTACAAGCCACATGACTAATTTGGGCTGTCTGGACAATGGAGGTGCCTGGATAATAGAGGTTTGGATAGGGAAAGGAGACTTAGCGGAATGACCGAAATGGTGGAAACAGGTAGTTGGAAAAGGCAGATACGACCAGACTTGGACACGGACACAGACACGGACATTTTCATAAAGCACTTTTACATATATAACAGTTATTTTTCATACCTAACGTTGTTTTTACAGCAGTCTTTGCTTCCAGACCTGGGCGTCAATCTTGTCATAGTGCTTATCCATTTATAAGCGCAAGTGCGAAGGACTAGACCAGACTCCACAGAATGCCAAAGACCATATATAGATTAGCTTGTATGCCCCATGCAACTTAGCTTAGCAGGCCAAATCCACAATCTTACGCCTTGTAGTATAAAGTGCAGGCGTTTATACCAAGCATTGAGGATTTCAAGGTCCTGGACTACAAGATTAGTTGGGACATGCCAGCTTAGTCTCTATGACACCGAATTAGATTTCTAGAGCACGTGTACAACACTATATGGTCTTTAGAGTGCTAGTCTATCCTTCGCACATGCACTTACAAATGGATAAGTGCTATGACAAGATCGACACCTGGGTCTGGTAGTGAAAGCTGCTGTAAAAACAGCATTAGGTATGAAAAATAACTGTTTTATAAACGTAAAAGTGTATTTTAAAAATATCCGTGTCTGCCTTTCCAACTACCCGGCAGAAACAGCTAAATCGCCATTTCCAGATTACAGAGAGCCTAAGAGCACTATACATATGTAAGTAGCACCGAAAACTCAATAACTGTTAGCTACTACTGTTAACACAATGTAGCTAGCCGCTATAACTCACCACAATTAAAGCGCATGCCACTCTTTGGAGCACTGATTTCTCCAGTGTTAACTTGCAGCTTAGCATCATAACCACAACATTAGGCATCAGCTGCTGTAGCATCATCAATCTGTCACCTTGTGGCACATACCATATTCAAAGCACATGTTACAATGAGTGCCTAGCCAACATTCTCACATGATTGAAAACAAGACCATAATGTATAATGCAACATGCACGTTTAAAACACAGAATGGCAATCAATTTTGAACTTTAAAGAACATTCTAGCAGATGGTTATGTGTAATAATGTACTTTGGCTAGGTGCTTATTGTAACATACACTTCAAATATGGTGTGCCACAAGGTGACAGATTGATGCTGCTATAGTTTAAGAGCAGCTCAAGGATTACTATGCCTAATGTTATGGTTGTGATGCTAAACTGCAACACTGGAGAAATCGGCACTCGAAAGAGCATGCGCTTCAATTGTGGTGAGTTCTAGCTATGTTGTACTAGTTAATAGTTATTGAGTCTTTGCGCTACTTATGTATAGTGCTCTTAGTAATCTAGAAATGATAATTTAGTTGTTTCCCCCAATCCCACTGTTTCTGTCATTCTGTTAATGTATATACACATTTTAGACCAATCAAAGGTATAATATCAAACATCAAAACAATTTCATGATTTTCCTACATATGTCATTTTATAAACTATAACAACTATTTTATGATGCTAACTAAGTAAGTCTCTATGTTATGCAGGTGTTCTCATTATACATTAACATGCAGGTGTTCTCATTATACATTAACATGCAGGTGTTCTCATTATACATTAACATGCAGATTCCACTACACAGCAGATATATATTGCAGTTTTAGATAGTCAGTACAGCTTGATTTCTTTATTATTGGATGCACAAGTGCAGCCTTTATCCTTACAATTACAACAACTCAACATATATCAGAATATGTATCTTACTTACCCAGCAATTAGTCCTGTAGCACTGAAATCTGTGACCTTAAGATCGGATCCACCATACACGTACGTCCTAATCAGATAACACACAATAAAACAAGAAATGGCCTACATATATAAATAAACATTTCATCATGCAGATCTGTGAAAAGGAAAGCTTTCCACAAACCAGGGGCAGATCCAGGACCTGGCAAGGGGAGGGGCACAAACAAGGAAGTTGTAGGTGGCTAGATCCTCTTGTTAGTTGCTACATTTTTGAAGCAGCAAATAATAGACCTCTTAGTAGTATCTCTTTCCATTTTGGCCTTTGCAGATGGCTGTGATGTCTTTAAAGCTGTTTATATAAAAGGCTCTGCATGTTTTAAACAGCAACACGATAACTGTTTTTAGAGGCGCTTAGTATGCACGAAGGTGCTGGGTGACAGTTTCATAGCTAGTTTGACTTTGGTTCACTTTAGTTTCAGGTGAATTCGTAATAAATGCTAGTAAAATGTGTATAATTTCGTGAGTTTTATCTTGGCCTGGTATAAAGTTTAGTATTTTAATCAGAAGTATGGCTCCTCCACAAGGTGAGGGGGATGGGGGGCATTTGTCCCAAATGCCCCATCCTGGATCCACCATTGCAAACAATCAACTGTGATAATCCTAAAACATGTATGTATGAAGAAGCTTTTTATTGATATCTTGTCAGAATTGTCTAGAATTCAGGCTTGAATATCTTACTTAAATAGTGGTCTTTCAATTCCCAGAATTGGATCTGTGTGAAAGATCCCTTTTGTACGTACAGTGTACAGTATAGTTACAGGTGTCACTTACTTGCAATAGAGGATTAAAGTAGTAGTCTGGGATTGATGCATTCCTTAGGAATTCTCTTCTCATTCCCTAATGGAAAGTGTTACAATGGTTGTTGCTATGGTAATGATACTTACCACAACAGCCTTATTTAGTGTGTCATTGATTGTGTAGTATATTTGCGTGTCTGTGCAAATACAATAAACATACAGTTGCTAAAACACAAATTTTGTATGTACAATAAAACTGCACTCCAGGGGTGGTTGAGCAGGCCAAAGAATGAGGAACGAAGCAATAAAAGTTACATAACAGAGTTTGAAGCAAATAAACAGGTGTGAATGTTATTCTGAGAGTAGGAATGATGCCTCCAGGAAAATTATTAGATGTTACAATTAAACACTGTGATAGTATATATTCACTGGGCTGCTGCAAATAAAGTAAGTAGCCCCTTACAGTTTTTAAAGGGATATAAAGGTGATTGTTCTATAAGAGCAGTTGACTGCTCAAGTAAAGTATCTCAATACACACAATTCCCAATGAAACTGCCCCCCCCCACACACACACACACACACATCTATGCTGCACATACAATCAAATCAAACAGTCAATTAAATCCATAATACAATAACAATAAATGAACGTTTGATTGTATAATCCTTTCCTATTTATCTGCACCTTCTTGTAAAAATCTCATTGTACTAAATGTGGGTAAGACCATACGTATATATATAATCAGTAGCTATATATGATAGGTAAACTGGTTTGTGTTACTTCTCAAGTCTGTAACCAGCATGTCTTGGAGGGTTGGCGATCATAGAAATGAGTGCATGTCTGGAGCCAGCTGTTTAATATTTTGTCGTGATTGAAAGTAGCTGATAGATGCTCTATCAAGGTATGTTAGGAATTAATGTCATTGAACTTAATTTCAGGCCAATTGTGAAAAAGCTTACTGAAGTATCTATGCAGCCTACATTCCTCACATTTAAGCTACTTTCATCATTAGTGTATACAAGAAAACAAACTTCAGTTTTCCACAACAATTTAGCATGTCTTTAGCTGGTTATGGGAGCAGGTGCTTAGCTGATAATAAACAGCAATAGCTGAGAAGTTGCTTAATTTGTATCTATGGAAAGTGTATAAGCTCCCCCCCCCCCCCCCCCCCCCTACTTACATCACTATTAAGCTCTCCCCACTTACTAGTCACATCCAGAATCAATTCAATAGCAGCTCCACTCACTTCAGATGGTTCAACAGGACTACTGGTGTCTACCCCTTCACATATCGTCACAAGCCTACATAACATCAGTATACCATCACCACATTACAACAATACTTACTTTTCTATAAAATTTTCAGTGTAATTCTCAGGAATGCTAAAATAGCCCCAGCCACTTCCTTCTTCTATCTTGTCTATACCTTCTGCCAAAGTAATAGTCCTTTCCTATACACACACTTATAATATAATCAAACATACATACCATCACTAACCAGATCAAGAGTATCATGATCAATATGTGATAGAAATGATTTACCGAGATTAAACGTTCCATTAAAGAAATCAGAATGATATGCTACAAGGATAATTGACAATGCTGGTAACTGTGCATATATATATATATATATATATATATATATATATAGTTTGTGTGTGTGCGCGTGCGTGTGTGTGTGTGTGTGTGTGTGTGTGTGTGTGTGTGTGTGTGTGTGTGTGTGTGTGCGTTGCACATAAGTGTGCGTAGTGTGTGGATGCACACAAGTACCATTTTCAAACTCAAAAAGAAGACAATTTAATTAAACAACCAAACAATAAACTAACAGTACTTGATACTTTTCAACAGCCTATTCCTATGGTGACACCACTTAACTATTGCAAACATTTGCATTGCTTTTGATCTGCCCTTACAATATGTTGCGTATATATAGTCTACATGCAATGTCTTTAAGGTTTAAACCATAAGGCATAGCTACACTTTAGCCAACAGATGACTAGTCCCATGCTCTTCTTGCTCCCACACAAAAGAAGAAAAAGTGGTCTAGGCATTAGATTAACAGTGGACTGACTGAGTAAATTAACAAAACCTTTTGGTGCATTAAAAATGTAACTTTAAAGACGAAACAATGCAAACACATACAATATAAACATTACATCTTACCATTGTCATAATTGTTGTAGAAGACTTTGATGTCAGTGATATCATTACCGTAGGCTACATTGAACAAGCTAAGTTGTATAGTCGGGTTGAGGAGTAAGAAAAAGAATGTACTATAGAGAGAAAAGTGCTATGATATATGAATTCAGTGTAGAAACCACAAATTCTCAGTGATCATACATACATACACACATGTGTACCCCTGTAAGTGTTGTTAGAACCATACACTATGGTAGTACTGTATGGTACAGATCCACCAAAATAAAGAGCACTGCTGTATCGCTGTACCATTAAAAGTCATCATCCACATGACAAAAAGCACCTGTATGTAAGAGTCTTGGTATATCTAACATCAAATCTACTGAGCATAAAAACTTATCACTATAAGTTCCCGTGCCTAAAAATAGGTCTGGTATGTTTCCAGAACCAATAAAAGTACTGGTGTAACTCACTGTGTTTCCAAGCAATGCTTTGCAGCAGTTCTCCTTTCACATGTGTGACTGACGGGAAGCTAGTAACTACCTTCTGCTGTTTAGACTTAGTCTTTAAACCTTGAATTCTCTAGCGGTTTCATTGACAACTTGCTCAACATTAACAGCTTTGGTTGCCATTTCTATACTCCCACGTAAAATAAACACGTGAACCAATTATCCCAGGAGGCTCAGAACAACGTTGGCACCAGAAGTGTGCCAGATCAATTGTTTTTAGGTGTTGGTACTTATAGTACTGCATCATCTCAATACTTGAATATGTGTGGAGTGCAGTCTAGTAACAAAAAGAGTGTGCTTTCACCATTAAAGATTACTGAAGAAGCATTAACAAATATTTCACCAATTTTAATATCAGACCCACAAAGGTAGACCTGATGATCAACACACTGCAAGGACATGGTTAATGTGCTCTGTTTTCTTTAGCAAACCAATCATTTCAAGTGCAGATATCTACTCCTTCATACAATAGCGTATAAGCACTTCAAAAAAATTAGTAACATTGGTAAGGAGATTATTAATTCAGAAATTAACACCTTGACATGGTTTTCTTGAAGAAGACAAGAAGAAGGAAAATTGAAGATGAAAGGTAAAGGAGAGTGAATACTCTTCGGAACCCAAACGTCACATGCCACACGTAAGTTTGTTATTGTGGTGCTGTTACTGCACAATGCATTTTTCACGTGGCACAGACCATATAATACTTTGGGAACAAGGGCTTATCGCTTTCAGTATACTGTACTGTATAGTAGGCAATCCCCAAAGAAAATGGCATCCCAAATCATCACAGACTATACACTGCATTTACGGTTAGTGTATCTAATGCCAAATCTAGCATTACAAATAAGAAAACCCGTACAGAAGCACAAGCACTGATGTTTTCTGAAAAAATCAGATGTTTAGTCTGTCTATCAGCCTGCCTGCCAGCAAAACAGCCAGCCTGCCCACATTCAAAATGGTAGAGGTCATCATCATTAACATAACAATGTAACATGTGGCATGTGCCAGGTTCTAATGAATATCCACTCTCTGTACCTTGCCTTTACCTTTCATTTCCAATTCTTCTCTTTATGCAGCCATATCAAGGAATTTTCTGTAACAACTTTAAACAAGCTGTAGGACCAGGTGTATACAGACCTTCAGCACTTGTGCTGTAAAGCCTTAATAAATAAACTAATATCCATTTGGTTCCACATAGGGTACTTGAGATAATAAGTCACTCTCTAGAGTTCCTTGGATACATATACATGAAATTGACAAGGAGAAAACATCCTGACCACCTGACAGACTCCTGTAAGCGTTTGAGGGTTAATCAGATGGCTGCAGGTTCGAGGCTACCTAGGTACAGTCATGGATTTTTTTCTTCTTTCTCCACCTTTTCAAACACACTTTCTGTAACAACTTTAAACAGGCTGTAGGACCAGGTGTCCTACAGACCTCCAGCACTTGTGCTGTAAAGCCTTAATAAATAAATAAAGTAATTCTTCGTATTGATACCTTTCTTTACAGGTATGAGCGATGGTATATTGCAACATAGTTAAATATGTAGGAAAATCCCCTACAATGGTGTTATCACTTGTCATTTTGTCCATGAAAACTCAATGAAAAAATTCCACCATCTGTATGGGCATCCCTAATGAATATATTTTCATATCATTTTTATAGCCAATAAAAAAAAATCACCAATAAAAATCCTGTGAATTGCTATTCATAGCGTTTTCATCGGTACTCTTTCACTGGATTTTCATTGCTACTGTCCTATGAAAATGGTATGAAAATAAAAATTCTTTGGGTCAAGGGGTATGGTTACCGTAGCTGTGTCCTGCTTACTTACATTGGTTGACGGATAAACTTCAGGACTTCTTTCCAAGACTGAGCAGCAATGTTAGATATCCTAGGAATCCTTGGTATGCCAAGGTGAATACCTATAGTTACTGCAATATTGTTGAGACTTGTTAAGTTACAACACTTACCAGAGAAATAGGAGGGATACTGGATGGTGGCAACATTGTTGCCTAGTAACGGAGTGTGTTCTGAAGTACCATCACCTTGTTGCTATGGAGAGCATTTATAAGAAACTACTTTAAACTACCGTAACCTGTTATAGAGTAATTTGTGACAGATACGTACTGTAAATCCAGAAACACTTACATCAGTAAACTTTAGCAAATCATGTGATTCACAACATAAAACCTTTCACAAGCTTTTGATTATCACCCACTTACATTGGGTATAGTTTAGCTATCACGAATGAACCTTTGAGACTTTGTCCAGCTCACAAAAATACACAAACTTTTTTTACACAAAGATTTATGGTATGTAATAAAGAAAAGCAACCATTGTTAAATTTTGAGTATATATTGTACAAATACATATGACTGGATTTGGGAAAACCGATCTTTATCACCCATTATGTTTTACCAAGAACATATAAAGATACATGTACATGAATAAACTATCAAATTTCACAATCAAATTCAGCCACACTTGAGTGGTCTGCTTTTCCCAAGCCCAGTGGCGAGCTGTATGAGTGGTCTGGGGCTTTAATGGAGTTCTAGCCAACCTGGGGATGGCTGTACGTGGTTGTACAACTCCATGGTGTTGAATAAACACCTGTGCTGTAATTTTTCTTTCATTTTAGCCAGTTTTGATACCTGGATAGCCTATAGTTTGGCCTAATTCATCCCTACATGTTCCTCTTTCATTTTTTAAACAACCTCTTGCCCTCCCCTCCCACCACCCCTATTGCCTGATACCATCAACATTGAGTTAAAACTATCTAAAATGGCGGGAAACTTAGCTGTTGGCTACTTTTACAGTGGATGCTCACCAGTTTTTCCCAGACTACGGAGGTTACATATAGTATATTTAAAATTAAATGATGCATGCAACTAAAATAGTAAAGCAAGAGACATAATTATTATTATTACTAGGCCTGGGGCACATACAACCACCAATGGGACAACCTACTAACATGTACAAACAGTGCATGGCCAGCACAGTGTGTGTGGGTGGAAAAGATGCACATACACAGTAATACAATTCTAGAGGAATTGACTGGCACAATAGTATGCAATCAGTATGGATCTTGATTACCTGACCATGGAGATGTGAGAGCATGAGATTGCACCTCAAATTTTGAAAATCATGGTATTGAATTTCACGCCTATAATACAAGCAATGAAGCTTAAACATCCAACAAACACTTAGGGTATTCATTGTGTCACAATTGTTTAAAATGAGGATGGATCAGGGCGTTGTATTAAGACTGGCTGGAGTTGCCCAAAGTTGAAATGTGGAAGCAGAGTATTTCAACTGTCTGTCACCTACAACTGTTATCTGAGTTGTACTTTAATATAAGCTGGCCAGATAAAATGATCACATGATGCCATGGATACACTGCAAGAAAAAAAATTAAATTTTTGTGGCTGAAATGCAATAACAGAATTTCAATGGATATGTCAGATTGCACAAGTGTAAATCCAATGTGTGGCAACATTACTAATGGTGGCAGACCATATAACTATGTATAATAATAATAATATAGTTTAACAACAGCATATATAGGTGAATAGATCGCAAGCACAACCATGCATACAACAATAATCAGCCTAAGGGCTCATTTTGTATGTGTTGTGTTTGTTCCTCCATCACGGTTACATGGGATGTAGTGGTTATGGCAGTGGATCAGTATTACAGTTTTGTCTTAGGGCAAATGTCAGATCGCACTCTTGACAGTGAAGCTCAGGTTGAAAGCTATGCATCATCACATAGACTTACCAGCTGAAAACTGTGCCTTCTCCACACGATGGCCAGCCAGGCAAGGCTGGTCATGGCCTGACCATGAGCAACTTAGTCAACACAGCAGAGCATAGGGACATTCAAACTGATTTTCTAATCATAGAAAGTGGTTGATTGGCTTTGGTAGTGACTTCAGTTGTGCCAAGATGTAAATGTATAAGTTGATAATTCTAAGTGTAAACATATTTATCTCTTGGCTCAAATCATCATTGGTCGATACAAACAATTAATGCATTGATATAGTTTCCTCGCATGGAAACAGTTACAACAAGACTATAGATATGAAAGGTAAATGCAAGATGTAGAAAGTGATCGTTTGTCAGAGCCCTAAAAGGCACATGCCACGAGTGAGATTGCTATCATTGTGTAATGCCTTGTGCAGCAGTTTCAACACTTCCTGCAATTTCGTACAAAGTGTAGTTACATATGCATTGGTGTTTTTATGACCAATTTATCTGGTACAACAGTGGTGGGTACCCAATTCAGGTATCAAACTGCTGTCCACATGACAATTTTCTTTGGCAGGAAGACAGCATGGGTTATTTCACTCCAAGAACAGCCAATCATGGTGCACACACACACACACACACACACACACACACACACACACACACACACACACACACACACACACACACACACACACACACACACACACACACACACAACACACACACAACACACACACAACACACACACAACACACACACACGTACACCTACTCTTGATATTTCATACAAAATACATTCCCTATACTCTTTGACTGTATATAGTCAGCATGATCTCCTGCTCCAAAAGTAGTTCTGCACTTACAATTGAAGCTCCCTTTGCAGGTTTCTTGCTGAGTTGAAGATCTTGTTTCTCTGACAACTTGAGGAAGACATCTTCTAGGGTCTGTAGAATACACACATATAATCGCTGCAACATGGGTACGAGGGATTTGCCTGATCTGTATGCCCAAAGCCCGAGGGCTGCGGGCATACATATCAGGAAAATCCCAAGTGCCCATATTACAACTAATATGTAACACTTTCGTTTCAGGCTAAAGCCTGTCCGGGTGAGTATGTCAATATGAGTGTAACCACTGGATTCGTTTTATATGCATGCCTGAAAGATTCAATTCTGACAAGGCAGCACGTAATGTTATAGCTACGTTTGTTACAATGAACGGACAAATCCTAAGGATGTCACAGAAAAAGTCGAGTTGGGTGAATCTTGGGGAATTTGCAAGTGTTTTAATGCTATCATGTTGTTTAAAATTTAATTACAATGTATACTAAAGTCCTAAAAGGGTAAGCTTCATTATAGCATGGTTAACTCGTGTTGTCTGTAATGTGGGTGTGGTCCATATTCGAAAACGTGCCGAAACAACACTATAAATCTCACCTTTCACTAATGTTTCCCAACTCGTAGAATGACAAGGATACTGAAACACCCTCATCTGAGTGCTTCTTGTGGCAACACTCCGATTTGTGATAAAAGTCACGTGAGCATTGATTTATTCCCATAATCGATTTCAGTCTGAGCCTTTATAAAACAAACAGGGTGGTACCAGTATACCTCATCCACATCAAGGCTATACTAGCTTGCTTTGATAAGTGGCTTGCTCTTTTGAAGTGCAACCACTCTCCCGCAATGTACACTGGTGTACTTTTAGTTGTCTCCCTGTGAAGAGGTATACATGGCAAATGTATCCTCTGGAATTCCTTTGATCTGAGGTGTGAAAGTGTTACATACAATATGTGACTGGTTTTGCGAAAAGGTACCTTTTTCACACACACAATTTGACCCGTTTTTGAACTTTAAAGCTTCATAACTTTTTGATCATGTCATATAATTGCTTGAAATTTTCAATGAATGTAGCTACAGTATCTGGCTACATTTGATACTAAGGGAAAGGTAATCAGTATAAGGAGTCAAGTGTTACATCATTTTGTTTGCTGGTATGTCAAATGTGTGTGGAAAAGGTACCTTTTGCAAATCCAGTCACATATTATGCACAATACATATACACCTAATAAAAAGCTATACACTACTTACCATTACACTGTATGCTTTAATAAGATCATCGGGCTTAGCTTGTGCTAGTATCTTACCAGATCTCATAAGACCGACCTACATTAGGGTACAATTAGTATTACAATTAGAGACACGTGTATAGATTAGAGCATCTAAAACTAACCCTGTGTGCTTGCCTGGCCTCCTCAATATAATGGGTGGTAATAATGATAGTATTGGTACCAGTTGAAGTGATTTCTAAAAAGTGATGCCAGATCCTAACAGGATATAAGTACGTATATCCAATTATTAAGCATATATTAGCCAGCACCTATGTACTAGCACATCTTATCTTACAAATGCAAAAATTATTGTAGGGATCATAGAAATAATAAAAAGCAAGGAAACAAGGGAGCTCATCTACACTAATGGATATTTAATTTCTACTTCAGTCACATACAGGGTATAGCAATGACCAAAGTAGCGATTTAATGATATTATTATTATTAGAGCTTTACAGTGACCAGCACTGAAGGTCTGACAGCAACTTGTGCTGCAGCCTTAGGATTACCTAATCCAATAAACAGAATGAAGACTTTAAGATTATTTTACCTATCTAATAATAAGGCAAAACAGAAAAGAAAAATCCTTCCAACCTTAGGATTCAAGCTGCAGGCAACCCAATGTCTAGTCAGGCACCACATATGCCAAACTTTAATTTGATGTTGTTTTAGTATTGTAATTGTCAGATAGCAGTTAAACCCCCTGTGCATCATTTCCACCGGCACACACACTGCTGGTGCTGGCTATGGTACTGTTTGTACATGCCCTATTGGTACAACTGTGCAATATTAACAATTGTACGGTGTGTGTGTGTGTGTGTGTTGTGAGGCAGCAGTGTGTGTGTGTGTGTGTGTGTTGTGAGGCAGCATAGCCTCACAACACACACACACGCACACACATAAACTGGGGAAGCAAATGTCAACTTTCCATGTCTCGCATAGTGGGTGAAGGACCGGGTAGGACTTTGGGTGCACACACCCGCACTTGTGAGACATGGCACAGCCTCCTGCGGGTTACTAGTCCTACCCCAGGAGGATTTTCCTGTGCTGCACCCCAGTGCTGGGTAGGCACAACCGCATTAGCTGTAGCCAAAGGCTTTGCTTTTGTATGTGTACTAGCTACATATGATTACCATGACAACCGTGATTGACTCACGTGGTCCACTGAACTACAGAATCTTATACAAAACTTAATCATCTTGTATCTGTAAGATGTCTTTCCAGTTACCTCCCATCATGGCCACACAGGTTGTATCTTGCAACAAAAGAATAACTCTTCACTATTTATTTATTGTTTATTTATTAGCAAAACCCATCAAGGGAAAAATGCTGTTTACAATTTTACAACTAAGAATAATGAAAGCACTTGTGAAGTGCAGATAGTCTTCTGCTGTGTTTTCAAGCATATGTGGTGGGGGACCACCTGCAACATGACAAACCACATGAAGGAGGAGATTACCAGTTGTCCTGTTGGTTGGTTGTATGTGCCCTGGCCCTAGTAATTATTCAAATAAGTAAACTGACATATGATCCATATGTGCCAGTACACCAGCAGTGTTGAATTGACACAGTGATCTGAGGTGTATGCAGTATATGCTTATATAACATTTGCATTGCTGTAGAAGTGTATGCAGCAACCCTGAAGGTGGAAATAATGCCAGGAAGCATGCAAAATGTACAGTACAAACAAAACATTGAAATGGGTACATTGGCTGGCATCAGTTGGTTGTTCACAAGTAATGCAAACAAATTGTTACAAACAATATTGACATTAAAACACACTTTTAATCTTGTTGTTTACATGTACAGTGGCCTCTGGCTCTCCATGGACATTGCACCACTCCGCTGTCTACCAATAGGGCGAGTGTACACAGTACATAGCCAGCACAGTGTATGGAAGGAAAAGATACACATACACAATAACACAATTCTAGGGGAATTGATATATCCTGTCGTGCATAGCCTCACTTCTTGACTGAGTCATCTTCAGAGACATATGTTACACCTACAATGCAAAGAAAGTAATTAAGAACCACACTGATTTCTACCAATCATTTGTGGCTGGTGTCTCTTTGTTTTACATGTGTTTAGTCTTGTGGCACAGTGAGTCTCAAGTTGCTGCATGGCAGCTTCATCCTTAAGTCCACCATCAGTGTTGCTAATAATACATTGCTGCATACACTACTGCAATAATGTATATCTCCTGTATGCTGTGTATGCACACAGTATGTACACATCACTGTGACATTGCCACACCACTGATGTGCCAGCACTTAGCTACCAATGGCCTCTAGTCTGTGCCCTCATTTGGGCTGAATGTGCCAGCCTTTACCACCTTGTCGCGCATAGCCTTACTTCTTAACTGAGTCACCTTCAGAGACATTTCACACTACAGTCTACTAATACCACTAGCTCGCTTGTATTTTAGCATACATATGTTAAATTTTAATTCAACATTGTTTGATTTTCTGATATCCGTTAAATCCCTTTGCCTATCATTTCCACCAGCACACACACTGCTCTGAGTGCTGGCTATTGCCCCATTTGTACATGCCCTATTGGTAGGTTGTCAAGTTAGTATGAGAGTTCAGCTATGTTGCAAGTCACCCTGTAAAAAGTTCAGCTAAGGTACAAGTCACCCTGTAAAAAGTTCAGTTATATACAAATATGTAACCCTGTAGAGAGTTCAGCTACATTACAAGTCACTCTGTAGAGGGTTCAGCAATGTTACAAGTAACCTATAGAGAGTTCAGCTACAAATAAGTTAATTTGTAGACAGTTCAGCACACAAGTCACCCTAAAGGGAGCTTAGCTAAGTTAAAAGTCAGTGAAGTCATCCTGTAGAAAATTCAGCTAACCCTGTAGAGATTTCAGCTACAAACAAGTCATCCTATCATACAGTACGGTAGTATAGTAGGGATCCCCTCCCCCAAAGTGATGTATGCCCCCCAAAATTCTGCCGACATAAGTCATCTCAGAAATATCTTATGCGACAAAAAGTGCGCTTTATGGAAGAGTCTTAGTGTTACTAATACCAGATATAATGCTAAAACAATAAAACCCCTACAGAAGAACAAATACTACCTGCCTGCCCGCCCACCTACCTGCCTGACCACAGTCGCAAGGCTAGAAGCTAAACAATGCATCGCATGACCACCACATTACACCACAATAACAAACTCATCAATGGCATGTGTCTTTTGGGATTCCAACGAGTGCCTGTACTCTGCACCTTGTCGTTCTGTTTATCTTCAATCATGCTGGTCATCATCTTTTCATTCAATGAAACCATATCAAGGCATTGATTTTCTGTATTGACACTTCCTGTATTTATATGCCATAAATTGTTATTCGAAGTCCCCAGACAGTTGTACAGACATGGGTCGTTCTCGCATAGATATATTGTGTGTCCCGTATATATCTATGGTTTTGTAGCTATGCAGGTTAAGATTGATCGTGCCCCTTTACGAACTAGCAGCACCAATAATGATTGAATACCATGACACGCCCCTACTGTACTTATTACATTCAATCACATCAACCACACCTCTTACTGGTAGCACAGTCATAGATAGCAGTATACAGATAGCATCTTGTATATTATCTACACCACGGTGAGGAAAGACCACACACCCTGCATATGAGGCCCACTTGAGATACTCTATAATAAAGCAGTCACCCTAATACAACAGCCATGTTCAATATTCCAGTAGAACAGTCACACATTTATACCGTAGCCATATGCATATGCTAACAAAAAACAACAAAAACTAAACAAACTAGTGTGTTTAAAAATTAATTAAAGTACAGTAAACACTTATTGAAACAAGTATGAATGATGGTATTACAACATAGCCCTGTGGGAAAATCTCTACACTGGCATGTCATGACAATGTAGGGATATTCCCACAGGGCTATGTTGTAATACCATCTTTCATACTTGTTTCAATAGTTTTATTGCTTGGATCCCTACTTCATTTTTATTTTAGTAGAGAGTTTAGCTAAGATACAAGCCACCCTGTAGAGAATTCAGCTACAAACAAGTCATCCTATACAGGCTAAGTTACAAATAACCCTGTAGAAAGTTCAGCTAATATACAAGTCATCCTGTAGAGACTTCAGCTACATTACAAGTCACTCTGTAGATACTTCAGCTTCAAATCTAGAGCGTTCAGCTACAAACACGTCAAAGTTCAGCTACGTTATAAGTCTCCCTGAAGAGGGTTCAAGTCAATTCAGCTACATACGAACTCATCCAGCTATACTACAAGTCACCCTATAGAGAGCTCAGCTTCAAACTAGTCACCTAGAGCATTCCATTATGTAACAAACCACCCTATTAATTTGAAAAAAAGCAAGTAAAAATGAAGCCCTAGTGCTGGCCATAGGTTGGCTTTGGGGCTTGTAATTACAAAAAGAAATGATATTTAAACAAGCTGTAAAAAAAGGTGCAGCCCTTCCAAAAAGCCAAGAAGTAGCAATAATAACAATTCAAGTGAATTTGGTGATACTAAAACTTGGAGGAATCATTGTTATTAACATTTTCGTCATCACAGCCACTTCTTGGCTATCACCTTTGATTTCACAACTGTTTTCATACTAGCCTTTTTGGAAGGGCTACACCCATTTTTTATAGCTTGGCTGTTTTGGCTTGTGTAAAAAACCAACTATGGAAATCACTCTTCAGTTTCATATGCACACAAAAAAGCATTTTAGCTTAGAATGTTGTGGTACAGGAATAGTACCTTAAGAAGGTAGCAGTATTGTCAAAATGTAAGTAGAAAACATATTCATGACATACTCAGAACCTGTTTCTTTTGAATCAGCACAAAGGAAAAGCCATCAGAGTAAAGGTCACCTGTAAGGACATTTAATACAGTGTCCACACAGCATTCATGTTTGGCTGTTTGTTTAACGTATAACTTTTACTAGTGTTGGTGCATACTCACACACAATTATCTCAAATCAATTTTAGGAAAACACTTCACCCATAGCCCCTTAGAAGCCTTCCCTTTACACTCACTTAGCTCTCAACATAGTATCAACTCCAACAGTTGGTTCATCCAATATCAACATCGGTGGTTCATGTAGTAGAGCAATGGCTAATGAGACACGTCTCTTTTGACCACCACTAGACAGTATTAACATACAATACATATCAGACAATGGCCACCAAGAAATGGCTGCAATGATGCTAATCTTTATGAGAATTTAATAATGACTAGTACATATAATCACCTAAGTTGGCTACACAATGTATCTGCTGATGGGATGCTAAGGAATTCCTTCAAAAACTCTCTCCGCTTCTTGACATATTTTAAGTTGATTTTGAACAGAATACCAAAGTAATACATCATCTCTTTCATTGTCATCTCCAGCTGTAAGGCCAGCTCCTACACGTGGTAAGAAACAGCAAATTGTGTACACATCATATACAGAGAGAAGTGGTAATGCATTACATAATAATTATTACAATTTAGGAGTTCGAGTAATATAATTACAGTCAAATCTCTCTAATCCGATGCTCAATGGGAGCCATACATTTTGCTGGATTAAGGAGGGTGTTGGATTATCGAGTCACCTCTGTAATCTGACTTTGTACAATATCTAGAATTATGTCAGATTATGCAGTAAATTACAGGTAAAATTGATCACACAAGGTTTTTATCGAATTAATTTTAGAATTCACATGTATTACAGCTTTTTTTTCTATTATTGTCAAACATTTAAATGCTTGGGTCACTTAAAAATAATTTTCTGTAATTGTTTTTAATGCTGCTATTATTCTTTGTTGGATTACAAAGGTCAAAAACAATGTATTTCCAAGTCTAGGGAATCAAGTTTTGTGTCGTATTACGGAGTACAGAGGTGTCAGAAATAAATTATCTTACAGAGGTTGTTTTCTATACAAAAGTGTTGGTAAATGACATTTTGGTTGGATCAAAGAGGATTCTGGATTGTGCAGGTGTTGGATTTGAGAAGTTCGACTGTATCTCCATAACCCTACTTCTCAGCAATACTATAATGCACATGGTATGCTTCGAGTGTATTATAAGTTGTAGTTAAACCTCACCACAAGTAGGATATCACTGTTATCAACCTGAGGCCGAGGCCAAGGTGTTGATAACAGATATCCTACGAGTGCAAGTATGGCTTAATGGCTTCTCTCTCACAGCACTTGACTTCATAAAAACTACAATGAGGCTAGTAAAGTTGTGTATGGTTTCAATTTTGCTGTGTGCTTGCAGTTTTATGACATGGCTTCATGTTACCTTTGATCCAACTGAATGTGTAAATCAACTTGTCCTTCACGTTTAAGGATTCTGACCTTAACTTTGGGGTTTAACTACCATATCCTCCTACTTTTTACTTTGATGCAGGGCTTCAGTGGGATTGAATTATACATAGCTTGTTTTGATCTATTGCTTTGAAACTAATGTAGATTTCATGTACTTATTTCTATAGGTGAATTGATTGTGGTGGAATGGGATATATATATATATATGATCATGATGTGTGGCATGGACAATTTTGATGATTTTTGTAATTGCCTTGTTATGTTAGTGAGAACTTTAATGAACTAAGTCAACTGACCCATGGCACTATCTAGTGCCTTGTGAATAGTAGATATAAATAATATAATGATATCTAAACCAAAACAGCCCAAGTTGTAAAAAAGGTGTGCCCCCAGCAGAGTGAAAAAAGTTATGAAATCAAAAGTGGGGGCCAAGAAATGACTATGGTAGGAAAATTTTTAATAATGACAATTCAGGTGAATTTGTGTTGCCTCCTCCCAAGTTTCACTAGGATTTGGCACAAAATTCACCTGAATTCTTGTTATTAAATTTCTGCCACTAACCTACTATCACAGCCATTTCTTGGCCGCCACTTTTGATTCACAACTTTTTTCACCCTGACTTTTTTGGGGGCTGCACCTGCCGCTTTTTTACAGCTTGGCTGGTTTGGTTTAGATATCACTTCTTTTTGTAATTGCAAGCCACAAAGCCAGCCATAATATGGCTTTGGGATACAAGCCACAAAGCTGGCCATAAGCTGGCTTTGGCACTTTCTTTTAACTTGATTTTTTTTCTTTACTACTACAGGAATTGCTCAGTGAACAAGACAAAGAATATTCTATGTATTTGGTTTGTGTCTAATATATTTGTATATTTAAAACTGAATAAAATATTTATCATGTAGCTAATTAGGTGACTTGTTATGTATCTGAACCCTGTATAGGATGTACACGGCTACACACTCTGCAGTTTGACTTGTTTGTAGCTGAACTATCTGTTGGGTAGTGACTTGTAGCATATCTCTACACTCTACAAGGTGAATTGTTTGCAGTTGAACTCTCTGCAGGGTGTTATGTAGCTGAAATCTCTACAAGGTGACTTGTTATGTAGCTGAACTTGCAACAGAATGAATTGTTTGTAACTACACTCGCTGAACACTCACTACTCTAATAGAGCAAGGAATCCGGTTAACTGAAATTTTGGATAATTGGTCTGAAAGTTCAGATAACTGAGGTTCGGATAACAGAAGTTCCACTGTACTTGTTCGTTTATTTTTTGTAACATAATTATGACTGGTGAACGATTGCATACCGAATCAGAAGAATGGTACTAGACATGCCATTTTTTGCCTGAACACACTAGGGCTGAGCGATACTGCCATTTTAGTATCACAACTGATACTAAACCAACTATTCATGATAGTGAATACTTTACGATACTTACACTTCAATCATATACATATTGTATTCCTACAAGAAGCCTATATAGTTGCTATATATACATTACCGCCACTATCATCCTTGTTTACAGCAAGGGTTATTGTAACACTTGCTTTGAGGTAATGTAATACCTCTCTGCAGGGATAATTATGGTTGGCCAGTAAGCTGTTACAATGATACCTAGCCAATTATTGACATAACAAATGGTTTTTTAAATGGAATTAATGTAGACATGATGAATAAAAAATTGAAAATTTTAAATGGGGAATAGGGATCGCTGAAAAAAGAGAAGAGATCACTGGAGTGGTAATGTAAACCACAAATCTCTATTTTTACTCAGTCATAAGTTTTAGTTACATGCTCCATCATTTTGAGAATAGTCAAAATAGGGATTTGTGGTTTACATTACCACCCCAGCGATCCCTTCTTGATTCATGACTGTTTTCAGCAATCCCTATATATTAATCTAGTTTGTGTACTTTTTATTCCAGTAATGGATGTTTTATTGATAATGACAATTGTTGTAGATAGAGCAATTTACAATAATAGTTGTCAAGTTCAGTGCAAGCTTTGTTGTTATCAGACATACTTAAGGGGGCACGCTACTAATTCCTATGGCTTCACATGCAAAATCTTGGTTTTCATTGACCTGTACTTGCTTTCCATCCCCTTTTGCATCAGTTATGTTTGTGGTAATTAAAAATCACCATCTCCAGTTAGAAGTACTGACTTTATGACTCAGTTTAGTATTTTAGACCTAAAGAATGAGAATTCGACAAATTTTGGATCTAGTCTCACAGTTTTAATTCTACGCTTCTTAAACTTTGTCATCTGCTACCTAAGTATGCTTGTAACAAAGGTATGGAAGTAATTATTTGGAGTATTTTATCAATTGAGCTATTGAACTCTTTAAATTTTCTATGAAAAACTGTTATCTCCTCTTTTGAAGCCATAGTAGTCATTCCTAAAAATCTGTTTCCATACTTTTAAAGATAATGTTATTACAAGCCACTGCAAGAATTTTTGGGGAGTTTCACAATTAGCTGTAGGAGGAGAATCGATTTTAGTGTTAAAATTACAGTGTTTTGTAACCACGCCATAATTTGTAGATACTTCAGAGGATTTCACTCAGATTTGCACTAAACAGAAGTTCAATGTCTCAACTACAACATATGTTATTCATCAGGTGGAGAACAGTATCTGTGTTGGCTTTACAGCTTCATATAAAACACATAATTTTATTCACGGAAGCCATAGGACATAGTTGCTTGCCCCCTTAACTGCATTATTAGAGTATTAACGTGACTGTTCTTGGCTGTGCATGAGACTACACATTACACATTCCTAATATTGTAAGATAAACAATCAGTGGTTGTGCATTATTATTTCAGCCAAGACCATACACTATAAGAAGAATCACATGTAGTTTTTCCAGAGGTGCATGCACTACATACAATATATTACTGAGCATATGATTGGCTCACTGGTGCAAAGTAGTATAAATGATAAAATGCCAGAAAAGAGATACGTAATATAGTTTGTGCAGAGTTTGTTGTTTATGTGAGTATTGTATCCATTGAGTATACCACAGTGAAGAAATCTATGCTGTAGACATGTATGAGTAGATATGGCTTCCCACAAACAATATGCGGTACCCACAAATGAATTATTCACACACCACATCATATACAGCTAGTCTGTAGAGCAGCTAATCTTGCATGCACACACATCATTCACAGCAACAAAGTCAGACACTGAAATCATACTGTAGCTGCAATGTCTATTGGAAATCATGGATTACCAGCACATGAAGCCATGTTGTTCACACAATGTGAATTATGGCACTCACAAATAGTTTTAATCAAGGCACACGGTAGTGTGTCGTGCGGCCAAGAAAGCCGGCACACCACACCATGAGTATATCGACAGGAAGAAAGAAAACATTTTTTTTCACATGTGCATAGTTCGATCCATGGCCCTTACTCCAAAGCACACCATTTTTGCATTATAGCAGTCTGCCAGATAGGGTAGACCACACAGCAAATTTGATTAAATTCGCTACAGTCATTTGCGAGATATGGGTGTTCAAAGTTTCATTTTAATTTCTTCAGTTTTATCTTCTTATGCTGTAGGGGGAGCTACAGGGGCTTCAATTTATTCTGACACACTTTGCAAAAATTGCTATAAAATGCAAATGTGTACTTCGATTGCCTCGATCTTTGGCATAAATGAAGAGTGTATAAAGGTGAATTCATGTACCAAGTTTACTGTGAATCTGATGAATATCAAAGGAGTTATTAGCATTTATTCACGTAAAAAAGATCAAACTTCTGTCATGGCTACAGGGTATGGGAATAACTTGAAAATTGGTGTGTACATAGGCTGATCATGGTAGCAGTGCCTCTTGATAGTTTGAATAGCAATACAGTTACAGCTACAAAGTTATAAAGCAAAAAAAGCAAGTGTAAAATAGCGTGATCAAGATACTCTAATAGAGCAGTCACCGCAGCGTTAAAAAGGTGCACAGCAATGTTGAAAAAAACCTACCAAAGTTTGAACCAGGGACCTCCATACCTAACACCCGCATCCTTAACCACTGAACTGCTGCTATCTTGGCTGATCACCTCACTTAATTTCTGCTTTATAAATGTTTAAATCTGCTTATAATTTAAAATTTCATAGATCTACCAACAGAAGTACTAGATTGTTCTAGAACATTCTATGTATGTTCTATTAGAAGTGTTCAAAAAAAATATGCGCTCTATTAGTCTAAGAGTATTACAATAATAATACCAAATATTGAAGTAAATCATGCAATACATTTATAAGTCTTCAATAATCATCATTGTGTCTATAGAAAGAAATGTGAGTAAAAACAAACCCCAAAGTCAGCCATACATTGGTTTGGGACCTTATAAAGTACAAAACGTAGTAAAATCCACACAAAACATCATTGCAGCTATTTCTTGGCCGCCACCTTTGATTTCATAACTTTTTCACTCAGGATTTTTAAGGCTGCACCATTTTTTCACAGCTATACTGACTCCACCCAACTTAAGGCTTTGTGTGGAAAGGAAATGGTTAATGAATAGAAACTATATTCATAACAATGAATAATCTTTGATATCAGCGCTATCACTTCCTTGTGAGTAAGGAAAATTAATATGGTCGTTTGTAACAAATTGTGAT
Organism: Dysidea avara; assembly: GCF_963678975.1. Lineage (NCBI taxonomy): Eukaryota > Metazoa > Porifera > Demospongiae > Dictyoceratida > Dysideidae > Dysidea > Dysidea avara. The sequence goes on along the minus strand of NC_089279.1, from coordinate 21,705,641 downwards.
CATGCACTTACAGGAAGAAGCATATACTCACCATGCAGAGATGCTATGTGCGATCTAAGTGTAAGAAGTGCTGCTACAGCCTTGACTAATGCTACAACAGAGCTCACACAACGGAATCCTGTAATTTTTAAATTTTTTTTGTATTTAATGTAAGTTTTTTTAATTTTCTTTCCTTGCCACACCCACTTGTGGGGTAATACTGCCCCATCTGTGGTAGTGTGTGTCCGAGGGTTCACCTTACTCAATTTATGTAATTGTACTCCATGCTGTTTTCATCAATAATATGGTGGTTTCCCCTCTGGCTTCTTTAGTATACTGCCAATAATGTAATGGAGAAGAGAACATATAAATTTATCGTGACGATCTATGAAATACAGACTTACTAATAGGCCATGGACATGCAGAAGGACTCAGTAAGCATGGCTATATAGTTTTTAATACGAAAAAGTGGATAACTGTTGCTGTACATGAGTGAAACAAAATAATATGAATAATATGAATAAAATGACCAATTTCAGTTTTGTCCCAACTACACATACTGTTTCTAATACTCACTGCAAATAACCACCAGTTTTTAGGTGTGTAAAAAAAACATGGGTGATCCCTATTATGATGAACTCACTATCGTGGTTCATGATGATAGTTATTAACAAAATATCATGATATTGATACTATCATGATACATTGCTAAAATGATAATATCACTCAACTAGTGGTGTGCGATATCAGGATTTTTATTTCGATCTTATATCGATATGATATTGGGGTAAATATCAAAATTTCGATGCAATTTTCGATAATTTTTAAGGTGTGGGTGGTGTAATTGCGTGGGCGGCCGATATTTATAAATATGCTTGAAATACAATTTACACACAAAATATTGCATAAAACTAATAATAAGCCTAGAAAACTGGCAGACAAGTTTTTAAAGTGGCTAGATAGTACAGAGCCAACCTTCATTTCTAGCATGATTGTGCAATCACACACTAAATGCTGTAGACTTATCGAAATATTCTTCGATATTTCGATAATTATCACAAAATATTACCTTCAGTATCGAAAATCGATACGATAACGATATCGACAAAATTATCGCGAAATCGATATTTTTTCGATATATCGCACATCACTACACTCAACCCTAGAATGCACCCCCCAATCATCAAAATTTAATATTGAGTAGTGAAGTGGTCATTACGCTTCATTTTCAGCTACGTATGTTCAGTCCGTTACACAACATTACAAACTAAGAACAATACAAGAAGTATCTCTGTAATCAATCCAGTCACTATGGACAATAACAGCCACAGGGAAGCCATAATACACTTATGCTAATCACTACCTTGTGTTGTCAGAAAAAAGAAAAGGGACACAAAGGAGGACATAGGTTCATAAAACATGCATTTGTACATACTGCGGTATGCCAAAAAGCACCTGTCAGGCTGAAGCGATGTGGTTCATGAGAACAAAGTGACATCTTCATAGCAGTCCTTGGTTGTCTGATCAAACTAAGATTCCTTCTGCTTTCTTGACCGTATGACTGATAATATTTGTGGCAACACATTAAAAGTGTTAAGATATAATTGTACTTTGCATGGGAGGATCAAAGTTCCACTGTGCACTCTATTTTCCATACAGTACCAATTAGCTACATAACTGTACTGTATGAGTCATACAGTACAGTTGTACACACAATTGGGCAAATACAGTACGGTCACTTGGATATTTGGGCAAATACAAGGCAATACAGGGTACAGTACAATTATGCAGAACAGTTATGTAAGGAATGTTATAAAAACAACCCCACTCAGACAGCACGACTGATCACATGAGTGACATTGTAAATCACTAAAACTAGTCCTACCAGTTGGTTCTACAACTAGAAATAGATTACATGAGCACTTACTGATAGTCTGATCACCAAAAATTGAAGCAGTTAAGGCATGCGAGATGAACACTCCAAGCAAGACCAGGAAGTACAATATAACACTTAAAGCACTGCCTATGCTTGTATGCACGAAAAATACAACACTCTGTGGGGGTTTCAAGGCAAATACAGCACTTGGCCTCACCTTGTAGCATCTTGACATGCCCACTTGTGCTATATTTTCCACACAAACGCTCGGTGGTGCTTTAACTACATATAGTACATCCTTCTAAAATACTACTTACCTGTGGCATGTACCCTACTCCCTTTCCAGGTACAATGTGTCCCCTAGTCCCAGGGGGTTTCCCCAGGATCAGGATGCATCCTGACTGGATGGGTAAACGTCCGAGGACACAACGTAGTAATGTCGTCTTGCCACACCCACTGGGACCAAGGAGACCATAGCTATGGGATACAACAAAAACAGTAATCAATTAACACAGTGGTAGATACAATCCAAATATTGTAGTTGATTCATTTCACAACACCTTGAAATAACAATGGCACAGCTAGTCTTGCTGGCCAAATCTTTTTCTGTACAGAGCATTTATCACTTGCAGTATATAAGTCCTTAGAAAAAGCGCTCTTTGAACTGTATGGGTTTATATATATAAGTCTACAAGTATAAGGAAAAATTAGGAATTTTAAGTTCAATTAGGGATTATAGGGGGAAAAAAGAAGCAGGGAAACAAGGGAGGTCGCCCACACCTGCAGATATGTTAGTGAACATTAAATCCCTAATTCAGACCTACTTTTTTTTCTGTGATCCCTAATCAAACTTAAAATTCCTAATATACAGTACTGTATGATATACCACACTGTATGATAGTTTCATCATTTTCTTGACAAGCTACACTTATCACATCATAATGTTTCCAACAATGTGGATAGAGATAATCTGCCCTACATTCTCTAGGGTAAGTGGAATGCTACAAAAGGAAAGTGAGAATGGAAACTTGATTAGTGGAAAAAAACTGGTAAATCACCATCATGGTGCAGGTTGGATTCTACACCTAAATGCTTCTTTACAGTATCCTTCTGCTAAACTCATCAAGACACTCTAACAGTGCAGTCACATTTATTAAAGAGCATTTATCAGAGATTGCAGGCTAACTAGATACTACGTACCTATAACTGTAGACGTTGGATAATGGAGTCAATGTGATAGCTGTACTATTTATACAATTCATACTTATGACAGGGGTGGTTCAAATTTGCAGACTGGTGTCCCATGACTGAATTAGTCAATTTAGAATCACAAGGATGAAGTGATCTTCTTCCTGCTTAAGACAATAAATTATACATTAAAAACACTGCATTTGCAGATTTACAATTGTTTATACAGAGTAAGCCACCACCATCAGATTGGATGTGATATATCTTTAAATCCACAAAGACAATTTCTGCTTTTGCTATGTCTATAGTCTAGGCCATAGACTCTTGCATGCAAAATTTTAGACCTGCAGCATTCTTCATCTGGCTGCAGGAGCTACAAAATTGATGTGTCCGAATGCTATCAATTGTCAGACAAACAGTCTAGTAGCACTGATTATAATGCTTGAAGCTGATCAAGTCTTTCTGTGCTCAGTATGAAAGAGCAACCCTTATAGATGAAGATAGTTTGCTTAGTCCTTATTGGCTGTACATTACAAATCTTCAAAGTCACCTCTATTGTGCAATCTTACATTCAGCCATAAATCAAGCTCATGCACCCCAAATAGATTTTTATGAGTATTGAGAGCATCAGCTACTGTTCAATAGTAAATAGAGACACTCATGATAATCCCATCTTGATTTTGCACAAATAGCTAATTAGCTATATTGTATTTAAGCTTCCCTGATGGTGGCAGGCAAGCTACTGCACAATTCACGTGTGGTTTTGACTAGCCCATAGTTTCCCTCCAAAAAGTCCAGGGCATCGGATCAAAATACTCCAATAGAGTAGTCACTTACTATGAGGTCTGAGGGCCATGCCCAGGTATATTCATTCTAATAAGACTGTTACTACTGTTAATACATACGTGTGCCTAAATTTTATTCAAATGCTGACTGAATTTGATTGCATAATAGTCAATCACTACATTAGGGTGATTGACTGCTCTATTAGAGTATTTTGATGACCTGAAAATGCAAATCCCATACATATGTTTTGATATGAGGACTAGTGTTAGCTAACTTCCCCCCCGTTTACCTTCATGTTTAACAGCGAGTACACTTACATTGTTCCTTGAAATACATCCATGTTAAGAGAGCGTAGCACATGGTAGGCGCTGGGACCTCTACCATAGAACTTGCTTACATCGCGAGCTTGTAGAGCTAAATTAGTGGAATTCTCATCCATCGCTGTAGCCGGAGTCAAGCTGTTGCTGCACTGTTCGAGGCCGGTACTGCTAGTGTAGTTGTTCCGGCTTTAATATAGTTTTAGTACAAAGATGAGTGTAAGCGATTCGTCTGGTTCCTTATTTCGACTTCAACCTTCCCGTCGTTATCACCACTTGACACGAGGTGAACTCACGTGCGACCAACTTATTCTTATTATAGCACTACAATTACATCACACTCCCCCCAAGTTGACCCATGGTCAAGGTACATAAGTGGTCCTAATTACAACATAACATATGTTACATGTACATATATGTTAACATAATACCAGGTTAACTAGAGTCAGTCATCCACTTCAGTACTTGTTGTCTGGCTCTCTGAGCTGCTACTCTGACAGGTTTTTTACATCTGTCTTGGGATACTGATGCGTCTGTATTCTCTTGATGAGCCATCTTGATAGGCATCTGATCCTCTGAACACATCTGCGGAGCAATCTCAAGCGGATAAAGGCATGTAACAGGTCTTCTCAGTGTCGACAGTCTACCATTAGTGTTGACCTTCAGTACTACACCCCTTATCTGATCATCAGAACTCTTCAGTACTTCACTGACTCTGCCCAGTCTCCATTGTGTACGTGGACGATCCTCATCATGTATCACAACCACTTCGCCAGGTATAGGTGATCGTAGTACGCCAACCTCATCAGTGGTAGAGTATCGTTCTCAAGATATTCTTCACGCCATCTACTCCAAAACTGATTCAGTGCTTTGGTAAGGTTCTGTGCTCTATCCCTGAGATCTTGAAAGGTTATGTCAAAGTCCTCATCAACTCGGTTTACATCTGTACCATCTGGTAGACACAGTAATCGACGACCACTCAACAAATGACTAGGTGTCAATGGCTCTTCAAGATCCTCACTAGATACATAAGATATCGGCCTTGAATTAAGAATGGCCTCAACTTGAACTAGCACAGTTGTCAACTCATCTAGTGATAGTTGCGACTTGCCAATGGTCTTATGAACACCTTAAATTTCACGACCATACAACTGAAGTCACTGCAAAGACTAACAGAGTACTTGGAATGGTTAAAAGATCATTTGAACATCTTGATTCTTATATGGTATTGAAACTATTTACCACTCTAGTTAGACCAATACTTGAATATAGCAATGCCATTTGGGATCCCCACTTCATGCTGGATCAATGAAAGGTGGAGAAAGTTAAATGTAGACACTTCGAGGGTGTGAGAGAAGACTGCCAAGGTGCTGCAAGAAATATAACACCAGAATGTAAAGGTGCTACAAGAGGTGTAAATCTAGGGTGTGTAGTGGGGTACACTGCCTTCATTTTAATTTTCAACACTTTCTTGGAGGGTGGAGCTCCTCTCATTCCTTTATTTTCATTGATGGTTTATTTAGGAAACACATATTAACGAGAGTAAATAATGGAAGAGAGAGTATCCAACTGCCATATACTGTGTCAAAAATAAACATGTAAAGTAAGTAGAGAAGCCATCCTGTAGTGCTATCAAAGTAAGTGTTGAATAAAGTAATAAGCACCTGCTAGCTCAGACTGAAGTAATAAACGCCTTCTAGCTCAGACTATTTGAAGTGCCCAAATCATTTCAAACAGGCTGAACTAGCAGGTGCTTATTACTTTATTCAACACTTATTTTGATAGCACTACAGGATGGCTTCTCTACTTTCCACACTCATTTTTGATGCAGTATATGGCAGTTGGATACTCTCTCTCTTCCATTATTTACTCTTAATATTATGACCTGTGAAATACAGAAATTCAACAGGATTACAAATACACTTACTTGCTCTATACTCTTAAATGTAAGTTGCAATTTGTACTTATAACGTATCTACCAAAGAAACTTTTAATTGTGGGATTTCATTCACAGAAACACCCTTGTAGGTGCAAAGGGTGTTCCCATTACACCTCATCAATGAAATGTAGTTGCATTGATTATCAATTCCGCCTATATGCAGAAGTGCAGCACTTTATGCATAGTAAAAAAGTTTCCTTTAGCACAATGGAAAAGCATTCATGCAATTGTTGTTTGGAAAACCGATCCAAATCACACATTAGAAGTTTTGAGATAAATGATTTAGATTTAAAACTATTGTAACTTGCCAAAGCACACTTATCAAATTTACACCATGCAGAAATGCATCAATTTAGTACCTTTCAGAGAGTTCTTGCCAAATAAGAAAGAAAATCTGATGAATTTGATGAGCGAGCTAACTCACTACAATAAAATGCATATTTGTGCATATGTGATGAGTTCTAAATGTGATACGCATAAAATGTACTTATCTTATAGGTGGGGTATGAAATTGCATTAAAGTATTTCTGCCACACTTCTAAGAGTGTTTGTAATTGTATGCAATTACAGTCATACCTAGGCTCTGGCCTATCATGCCCAAAATTTTATCTATTATGCTTTTGAGCATTGTTAAAAAATTAAGCCTCAAGATTATGCTCGAGATCTGACTGTTTTATTAGAGTATATCAGCCTTCCCTGACTGCTGTATTAGAGTAGGTGACTGCTCTATTAGAGTATCTCGATCTTATTTCTGCAAAATGTGAATAACCAACAAAAAAAACGGTTTAATACGTTATATTACGTGTTTTTAAATATGAAAATGCATTAATAATACTATTGGCTGTGAATATTTGCTTTCTTTTAGGCGCGCGTGTTGGCATTTTAATTAAATTTTCAAATATCGTCCCTATTATGCTGGCATTATGCTTGGTCAGCTATTATGCTTTAAAATTATGCCAGCATAATCGGCCGGTGCCTAGTTATACCCTATCATGAAGTGTTAGACCTCTGTTTGGAGTGTTCCAATGAACAATTAAGCTGGGGTGTTTACAAAATGGTAACACCCAATGGGTGTGACTATAAACCTCTTAATGTGGTTATTATTTTCAGGGGTGCACCCCCTTGATTTTTAGAAAATTATAAGTGTTGTGGTAGCACCTAAATTTTAACAGTGTATATATACATTTTAGGATGATGATTTTCTGCTTACCCTCAGAATGTCAAACAATACTGTGACATGTCAGGGGCAGATCTAGGATTTCAGAAGGGGGGTGCTAACATACTGGTTGGTTGGCTAAGAAAACAACAACTGGTTAATACAACTATCTAGGGGGGTCTGGGGGAATGCCCCCACAGAAAAATTTTGCAAATTTAGCCTATTCAGTATTAAAATTTGGCAATATTTTTGATGCCACTTTGTTTAAGTGATTCACAATCACGCTTTCACAATGCTTTACAAGCATTGTGAGTCACCTAAAGTGTAATAATGATGAAATGACACCATTATTCCAGAACAGTTGAAATAGATACTAGCTGTCATACAAGGGCACATAAATTTAATGTACTGCTAAATTAAGGTATTTCAAAGATCATGTGTAGCTGTATCCTTGTCCTTCCTGTTCTTTATGTAAAGAATATATTTTTAGTTACTGGCTGTGCCCTTGTAAAACTGCAGTTTTAGAGTTTGGTTTTCTTACGAATTAATAAAATTCATACGTATGGTAAATCCATCAATATACAAGATCGCTAAATTTAGTGTATTGCTTGGCTTAAGGTACAGCTAGTGTGCTTTACAGTCGCATGGCTCAAACTATAACGTCCAAACAGTAACAATGAAGAGAGGGCTTGAGAGGGCAAGTATGCACTTACCATGCAGTGTGTAGTGTACGTGTACGTAGAATTTTCCAGCTAGGGGTTGGGTGATGCTCTCTCTGGAAATTTTTGGAATATAGCTATCACAAGATTGAATCTGGAAGCTATTTTTAACCAAATATTCTATTGTACTGAAATATTGTGAGGGTACAAGATGGATGAGTTCAGTTGTAAGCAATTTTAGAAAAACAGAACTACACTTTCAAATGCTATTGGATTATAAGGCAATACATAATGGTGGATTGTCAAAGACATACACAGGATTGGATCTTAAGGTCACTGTAGAGATTTAAAAAGCACACAAAAATAACTTCAACTTTGTAGTGTATATATAGCCACAGACTGTTCTGTTACTATTTCAATCACAACTATATGGCCCCATCACCATATTAATATTTTACAACCAGAGTCCAAAGTCACTTACATATGCAACTAGTTTTTGGCCACAACTAACCTCCTTATAATGTGACAGCATAAATGCTGTGGTATCATTTGAGCTTATAAAGTTGAACTTCAAGGGGTTTGGGAGTGCAAACCCTGTATGACATTAAAATTTTATTAGCTTCAATTGATGCTAGATTCAGATAAATGCAGCATAGAACTTTGGTACTGATAAAGCAAAACAAACAGTTCTCAGATACTACAGCCTTGTTAACTGTATACATGCTAAGAAATTAACTGTTTTACTTAAGCATGTCAACCCAAGCATCAATGTAGCAACAACTGAAAATACCCGCTATAATATTAAACTATTTGACAGAATTTGTTCTCAGAAAGTGATTAGTATATGGTAGGATGTTTGAAGCAATGGTAAGATAGCAGTGCACAGGTCAAGAAAACACACTGGCAACTTCTTGAAAAAACATTCTGATGGATGTTCTATTAGAGTAGTTGACTGTTCTATTAGAGTATTTCGATTTTTAGCAGCTTTTAGGTAAAGTCTCACACCAAAGTATAATTTGAACCCCTCTTAGTAATTCTACATTCTCCCTTCTCTTTCCATCTTTTCATTGCCCATGCATTCGTATAAGATGCAATTGCATCTATACTGCAACTTCTAGAAGCTTTCCAGCTTGCGCATGGTAAAATTCTGGAGGTGGGGTACTTCAGCACCCCAAGCAACCCCCCCCCCCCCCTAAATCCGCCCTTGCATGTATATAGCATCAATTTAAGAATCTTTGCTACATGATCCCAAGTCAAAGCCTGTATGTTTAATTTTGTGAAGTAGCTATGTAATATTGTGGCACTATCTCACTGTACATGCAAAAAATTAACAAACTGCTATTGATTTTCACAATAGAATTTCTTGTAAATAAATTCCATAGTTAAAATCAATGGCTAAATACTGTTGAAAGGAAAACTTACTTAACTGTCAGCTGCTATTTTCAAAAATGTTACGATATACCATCTGTAATAGAGGAGTACTTCAATTCTTAATAGATAGCAACCAATAAATTGCTCCATTGCTGCTAACTGATAACTGATCATCATGTTGCTAGAAATAAATGTGCCTGATAGTGACAATACCATAAAAAATGCAAGCAGGTTAGAAACATGTAATGTTATTAGGCTTAGGTAAACTCCTTGTAGCTTTGATAGCATAGACCACCTAGCCAGTTGACAAGTGTAGCAGTCAGTTTAAACATAAGAAGAGGTAGTGAACATGTCTTGCAAGAACAGAGTTATATTTCATAACTGCATGGTCCCTGAGTGAGAGTAAGTAGGCAAACACCTTTACTAAACAACGTTCTTCAAACTGCACTCCACTGATCTGGAATGCACATCAAACTGATATACTGTTATATTAACACCCATCAATATTTTGTAGGCAATAGAAGAAACCTTTGTAAGTATATACAGCACAAAGACCTTATGGATACCGAAACTTGTTTGTCAGGTCTATCATCACAAGATATCAATAAACACATAATATATCAGTGTAATTGTGTACATTAACTGTATACAGTAGCATATATATCACCTGTCCTCTTTTGCTGGTACACAGCCACATGCACATCATGTATAATCCTTCTCACCTATGTTGTCTATTTAGTTACCGTATTAAATTTGCTTTTTAATTTTCGTATGTAAAATTTGTACGAACATTTCTTGCACGAAAATTTTTATACAAGATCGAATTACTGTAATAGAGCAGTCATTTACGTAAATCATACGAAAATTTTTACACGAAAATAAAGCGAATTACGTATACGGTATTACCCTAAGCATGTTTCAAAATTTTTAGGCATGTTAGTGCAATGCTGTTTTACTTAATATTCAATTAAATGGTTGCAAACTAAACACTACAAATTATCTTTTGAAAGCCATTCTTCAAAGTGATAAGACTTCTTTAGTGCAGAAGCCTCTTTTAAATCTACATCTATAAATAAAGCAAAAAGGTAGCACATGTATATGTCCAGCTCAAATATATAGTGGTGGTATAGTGTAGAATCTGGACAATATAATTTGTGCTACTTTTGTGCTTTATTTATAGATGTAGATTTAAAAGGTGGGGCTTCCACTCTATCGTAGTTATAATCAAAGAAATTATACATGATCAGCCTTTAGAATGTCATTTTACCACTAACCATGCAGCTAGTTTAAACTAATCTTGAATGAGTCTGCAAATAACTGGATGATAACAAGTGCACATTGAGACTTGTGGCTATTGTGGTCAAAAATGGTTCTACTGTAGAGTTGAAGGGCTGTGTAGTAGTGATAACTACGCCATCAGAGAAGATGTCACCATCCACATGTTTTCCCTTGTCCTCCTCTAGGCTAGTAAAACTGGACATGGGAGGTATCAGCTTAATACTTTCTTCAACAATTGTCCTCTTTTCTAAGGGAACAAATTATAAGAGCTCTATATGAAGCTTGTGATGTCATTGCTACATCACTTTATTAAACACTTGACACTTCACTTCACTGGTAGAGCTTTGCAGTGCAGAAGCCACTCAGCATTTACAAGCACTCGGTTGTAACAACACCTTACAAAATGCTAGGACTACTGGGTAACCCTTTTACTCTTGAGATGATGAGAAGATATATATGTAATTAAATCATCACAAGGAGAATTTACCAAGAACAGAGAAAGTAGAGGATGTCATGTAAAACTGAACATTATATTTCAGTAGCTACTTTCCTTTACTTATTTGGTGAGACCACTGATAAAAGCAGAGGATGATTTGGTGAGGCTATATTATACAGCTATAGTATATAGTTCTTTAATAGTGATGTTATTCCAAGGCAGATCATGATACAGCACATGAAGCCCCTGATCTTTAATACAATAGAGTTGTAAATTTAGCACTTTCTAGTTCTTGTGCATGGGTGAACAGGTTAGGGGTGTAACACGCTTCACACCATAAGGGGATAAACTCTTACTATGAAAGTTGATTTCTTTATCCTCAAAGTTTTGTGCTTTTTGTATGTGGGAAGTGTAGAAGACTTTGTCTCTAGCCTCATAGAGGCAATGGAATATAATTTTCAAGAGTATTTCAGAAATGCTGACTTTGTTGTCACCAGAGAGAAATTGTATAAATGCAAAACACTGTCCCTTGGTAAGCAGGTGTACATTACAAGCATGTTAGAAGATTGCTTCAAAAAATTACTTCGAGTACTTGAAACTCTTTATCTGATGGAAGCTGAGCAATATGGTAAGCAGCAAGAACTCTTGAATAGAGAGTTAAATGTCATTGCTTTGCTAGCAATCCCAAAGTGCCGAACAGCCTGCAGAATCATTGAAAGCTCCTAGAATAGCTGTGCATGTATTATCTGGACAAGCTGCCCTCATCTCTTCTAAGGTAAATGTTAGTTTGTTGCTATATTGATACCTGCTTAACTATTATTGCATTACAGGGCTCAGGAAGTTTGGTTAGACCAGTGATGGTATTACCAAGAGGATAGCCAGATGCTGCTTGTGTACAGATAACCAACCATATTGAACGCGAGCAAGGCATCCAATACATTTCCTGCCATTATAGATAAATAGATTGCATCACAAGTGTATGTTATGGATGCTCACAATGGGGTGGAAGGCCATGAAGAGTTCAAAATGGATGAGGGTGGCAATGGCAGACTTCTAACCAAATTATAGTCACTACTGTACGAGAGCTTTTAGTGTAATGAAATGAAATGACATAGGTGCGACTTTGCCAGGCAGTGTCTCCATGCCAGTAACTCCATGCAGTGTCTTTCCAAGGACACTAAAGTGCCATGTGGGCTTTCACACAAGTACGGCTCTAGAAAACACACCGACATGTTAGCGTGGAAATTGTTTGCCAGATGACATAATCATCTTGTACCAATGTTATTTGAATCTTTGGCTGTCTTCCAAAATGAGGTCATATACAGCAGTCAGCAGGTTTATGAAAGCATGACCAAGAATGAAGACAGAACATTACATATAATGTACTTCAAAAAATGCATCATTATCTTACTATTCCTAGATGTACTGATGACACTGTTACCCACGATTGGCTCTTCTCTGAAGACCATACATGCTCATTACCTGAATGTAACAATATAACCTCAGCACCTCCAACATGACAATTCTGCAACTAACACTATATAAAGTTTTGTAATTTTAAAATTTCCAAAACTATAATATCCCCTTGCAAGTTCTTGACATTCCATAACCTCTGTTGTGAAAAGAAGAAGACAGCAATAAATTCTTTTGTCTCCATCTGCTTTCATCATACTGTACCACTATACATTACCACTATTACCTATATTACCACTATTACATGCAGTGCCTACATTACCACTATTAACTACATTACCACTATTAACTACATTACCACTATTACCTAATACATTCATTACCACTATTACCTACATTATACCCGCACTATTATAACTACATTAGCTACCATGCACAATTATCTACATTACCATGCACTTACCACTATTACCTACATTACCACTATTACCTAATACATTCATTACCACTATTACCTATATTACCACTATTACCTAACACATTCATTACCACTATTACCTAACACATTCATTACCACTATTACCTATATTACCACTATTACCTAACACATTCATTACCACTATTACCTAACACATTCATTACCACTATTACCTATATTACCACTGTTACATTACCTACATTACCATGTTATATAGCTACCATACACTTACCACTATTTCCCACATTACACTATTACCTACATCACCATGCACTATTACCTATATTACCACCAGTAAATACTAGTTTATATTAAAATGATATCATAATGATGTAATGTAAGATATACATAGAACCACCCAAATTTCATTCTCGTCGGTTCCGTTTCCGTTTTTTTTTACGTTAATGGCGCATGCGTACAGGATATTTGATGTTCTGTCTTCGCGCTGAGGTTGTTATGTATCCCTGCAATATGGAATACTCCCGTTGGCTGTTGTTTTGGTTCCTCCTATCAAGTTGTACAGTGTCATACGATAGCATGTTCGTGCTGAGCAGGCCGCGATCGCTACCGGATGGAGATCTCGCCTCTTTTTTCCACGTGTGTAAGTTACACAGCCGATCACTAAGCATAACAGAAATTTGATAGCATTAAATAATAAGCAGCAGCATTTACCTGCCCTATGTGCAGGACTATAAACATTTTAATGCCGGAAAAAGAGACCAAGCATTTACACCAAGTATAGCTATGTAGCATGCATGGTGGTGTTACTTTTTTAAAATATGAAGTTTGTTTTGTCTGTGGTTTTGACAGGAATGTAGCTCAATCATTCAGTGAGTCTTCCCTACCAGTGTCTTCATCATGTTGCAAAGTATAAAGTATTGCATGGTACCTGCTTTCAGAGTTGGGGTAGTTACTTCAGAAATGTAACTAGTTACTAGTTACACATTACTTCTATCCCATGTAACTTAGTTACAGTTACAGTTACTTTTCAAAAGGTAACTAAGTACTCTAGTTACTAGTTACTTTCGTAGTATAAATTATGACTTGTTTTTAACTTTTGTAACATGAATTTTGCTCAGATATGCATATGCAATACATATGTGCACTTAAAATAACAATTCTGTGGCTTTTTCAGGTCAGTTTTAATTATTGCTACATCTGTTACTCAAGCTGAATCATAGAGAACAGAGGTCAGTACGCAGAATCTGTTTACTTAATGTGGCTGTAGCATATATGGCACAAAAATTGAAGTGCTCTTGCTTTTAAAGCATAATTAATTATCGTTACAATGTAACTATTGTAACTTAGTTACTTTTCAAACAATTACTCCTAGTTACAAGTTACTAGTTACAAAGCAAGTAACTAATTATATTACTAGTTACTTTAAAAGTAATTAGTTACGTAACTTAGTTACAAAAGTAACTAGTTACCCCCAACTCTGCCTGCTTTACATGCAGGACAACTAATGTGACATAATAATACATTGGGAACCAGGCCAAGCATACATATTATAGTGTCTGTGTAGCATGCATGTTGATAGTACATGATCCTTATGCCATCTTTTAACTACATATAATGAAATAATGAACATGCAGGATTAGTTAAATTACATGCAAGCTAAGGCAATACCTACATGACGGTGTACCGTGTACACATAGCACAGTTTCAGTTTCAGTTTCTACATGACATTTACCTTACTGCAACAAAAAGAAATACTTTACTGTCAACTAAAAGAAACGAACTTGTGCATAATTTAAAGCCAACACAATTTGCATCTACTGTACATGCATGCAGTTAATGTATGGCAAGAACTTGCCCTATGCTATGTACTTTAAGTTTTAATGTTGTAGTGACACATAGCTATATTAGTAGAGCCAAGAGTTAATAACTCTTACATACCAAGAGTTAATTATTATTAACTCTTACATACCTCTAATTATATACCTCTAATTGCCATACAAAACCCCATGCAGGTGTTTAAACATTATAATTAATTTTAAAATAATGTCAATAATTATGACCTTTAAGATCCTTGAAGCAGATCTAGATCTAGAGTGAAAGGATGTAAGCAGGATTAGTGAAATAGTTATGCCAGGTCAAGCAATTGCACACACAGTTCCTCAGTGTAAACTACAGTATTGGTACCTGCCCTACATGCAGGACTATATTAATGCTGGAAACAGACACCAAGCATTAAACACCATGTAGCTATGTAGCATGCATGCATGGTGATGTTACTTTTAGGTTTGTTTTGTCGGTGGTTTTGATAGGAATGTAGCTCAATTACTCAGTGAGACTTCCCTACCAGTGCCTTCAACGTGTTGTAAAAAAAAAAAAAATTAAAAAAAGCTTTGGTACCTGCGCATGCATATGCTTTACATGCAGGACAATAATATACATTGGGAACCAAGCCAAACATAAATATGTGTCTGTGTATAGCATGCATATTAGTGCAGCCATCTTTTTTAACTATGTGTAGTGAAATAATGAACATGCAGCATTAGTTAAACTATATACATGCAAGCTAAAGTAATACCTACATGACAGGTAGTGTACACATATAGCACAGTTTCAGTATGCTATGATCTGTATGGTGCCAGTAATATTATCACTTTTTAGATGCATATATAGTACTACCTACTGAATCATGCAGTTACGTCGTTTATTTTCTACAGCAGTAATGAGGTAAAATGTCATACAGATTAAGTGTGAAAGAAACTTTTACCTACACACTGGACAAACACACTATTTTGGCAATTTGCCTGCCCTACTACAAAAGTGCTATAAGAGTCCCTATGATGATGTAAGACAGTCTATGTGCCAGTGATGAATGATGAAAAAATGTGAGCATAAGAATTTGTGGATAAAAATTTGCATAGAACAAAAAGATGCATCAAAAAAGTCCCAAAAGTGAAAACAAAGCCTGATCACTTAGAGTTAAATGAGGTGCTCAAATCACCACAGTTGTTTATCAGTTACTTTTCAGTAATCCTTCCCTACACTAGTGCCTTCATTGCCCTATAAAGAACAAACAAAAGCACGTATTGATTTGCTACAACAACGGCCTCATGTTGCCAGATGATGGGGGGTTTAATCCCGTGTCAATACGTGCTTTGCATGGTGCGCTAAAAGTTGAGTTTTATAAAAAGGTGTGCACAAAAAGGTTTCCAGAATGAAATAAGCCCTAGCTACCTGCATGGATTCAAACTTATTATGAAGCGAGTGCCTATCCACTAGGCCAATTGTCTAACATTAAAAGTGGGAATAAAAACCATCTTATAAAGGCATGCATAAGTTGACTAGCATAGGTGTTGGTGTTTACTTGTGGTTTACAAAAAGAATTCAAGCGAATTTTTGTTCTACACCCTTGCACTAAATGCGTTGTAAATGACAAACAACGGCAGCTAGAAACTTCATTTAAATGCTAGCTTATTTCTAGATGATGAGCACTTGTTTGGTGCGTGCTGCAACTGGTGAGAAGAATGCATGGAATGCAGACAGACAGACAGCCAGCTTTTCAGCTTTATAGGAATGCATACTGATGCTTACATACTTTCTTTTGATGCCTTTGTGTCCACAGCTTGCACTGCTGATCAGGCTGCATTTACATTGTTATTAACAGTGTACATACGTACTTTTTGGGCATCAAGGATGCATCAGGTGATCTTTGCCAGTCAACATGATACTCCGAGTTAATTTTCCAAGCATATTTTCCAGAATGCATGCATGCTTGTTGTTTTCATTGAAACTGCATGTACGGTCTCTGTGCATGCACCCAGTGGAAAAAATGGTAGTCTGGCCATCTAGCTGAGTTACAAATCAGTAGTAGCTACTGTGTGTATAACTATGGGAGCAAAATCATACAGACATGCGTACTGTACACTATTAATTTCAATGAGGGTATAACTTCATAGTATTGCATTCTTTAACCTATAATACATTTTGTGGGTGAACTCTTTTAAGCATGCACTCCTTATGCACCTATCAATGTCAAGCCCCCGCCCCCACCCCCGGAGGTCCCATACACCTACTGGGGGATTTGACATCTATACTTGCCCCACCCCTGGGGCTTTCGACGGCAGCAGTTTGCTGAACCAATAATTATTTTAATAGGTAAATCAAATCCCCTATAGAAACCCCTCTATTGAGGTGGGGACATATAGTGGGGTTTTGAAAAGCTTCTTAGCCCCAGTACTGGGGAATTTTTTTGACTCTAGACTTTGTCAAATCCCCTGTATTCTCCCACCCTACCCAGTGGTGGGGAATGACACTGATCAGTGCATTAGTTAGCTAGACATTGTTACTATATGCACTACGCAAAATATTATAGTGTTACATGTTTATGTTTGGGTGCTTATGTAATACGAATAATAAATTGGCTATTTACTATGGTGGATTTAGCCTCAGTATGCTTTGCCACAAATCTATATGAAACTATAGTTTCCGATATTAATGTATGCATGCAGTTGTAGCTATGGTCTAGGGATAACTGTTTTACAAAGTCAACTAAAGCCTAGCTTATATGGGTGCACTCAGTGATAATACATCACTAAGACAAACCACCGATCACCATATAGCAGTATAGTGTAGTCATCATGCTCACTATGCTGTAATAATGGTATGTTTACATGTGAAGATATATGGCTTCAAGAATGTACATTTGCAGTGTAAATATAACCTATACAGAAACACTTGCTTAAAAGATTCTGTGTCAATATCCAGTCATACAAGGTGAACTGACCAGAATAAAGCCTTGATGACAGTATAGTAAAGGACAATTACTCTGTTTCAGTTGTAGTTCTATAGATAGTAAACCCTGCATGTGTCCAAGTTTCATTTTAATCCAAAGAAAAGACACTCTGAAAAACATATGCATGGAAACCAATGTGCATGTGGTTTAAAAAGTAAGCCTTTGAATAAAGTATGTTATTGACACTAGTCCAAGGTGAAGTAAAACTATGATACTGTGGCCTACAAATGGCCTATCTCACATAAGGGGTCAGACTTTTGTAATATATACCTAGATGACTAAATTGCTGTACACTTCATACGTACTTGTTGCTTTTAATACTTTGGTCTCATCAACGCCACCATAAAATTAGGGACTATTTAAGTCACTAAAATAATATTCCACTTAACTCCAGCACCAGAATTTAGTCCATCAGGACCAGTGAAGGGGAGGGTCTTGCCACTCAATAATATGTTATTTATATCAAACGCTGCACGTAAACTTAAGCCAACATCACAGTTTTCTCTTAATTCTAGCTCTTGCAATTTTTGTGTGTGATACTGTACATGCAGTTAACTGTACACAACAGAACATGGATATATAGTTGCTAGAAACCTGAAAAGCTATACAGTATACAGTGGAACCTCCCTTATCCGGACCTCTATTATCTGGGCACCTCCATTGTCTGGACAGCCCAAATTGGTCATGTGGCTTGTAGTTTATTGACCATAATGAAGTTTGGTTTAGATGAAAGCACAAGGTGGGAGCCTAAAGGTTGCTGTTTACCTGTTTGGTGGCTTGTTTATTCTACTACTAATAACTACCACTTGGTTGCTAGGTGATAATACATTTTTACAGCCCAGGGGAGTGACCATGAATGCTCCGTAGTGACTTCCCCCTCTGCCCACTAAACTGCATAGCACTAACTGGTAGCAATAATAACATTACTTGTATTTAAGTTAGTCACTTTGGCATAATAGCATGTTAATCTTAGTTACGGATATTTCTGAGATACGGACAGTAGTATGTACCAGACTGCCAGGATAAGAGAGGTTCCACTGTATAGGAGACATGGATATCAAGCTAGCTGCATGCATTATAACATGCATGGTGCATACAAAATTTTATGTAATCCTGAACTGAACTTTGCTATCTATTTAAGGCATTTAGTTTTATATGCATGAATTATTTAAAGCTGTTCAGTGGAAAGTGCATGTGCATGCAGAACCCCACTGTAGGTACAGGGTATGGAGAGTTAATGTTTTTGGCCAGCCATGCACTGTTGGAGACAATGGTTTGCAAGCAATTGAGCAATCTAAAGAGTAGTCATAGTATGCGACTACATTATTTTGAACTATATAAAAGTTTTTTGACAATTTTTAAGCATGACTGATCAGGTGCACCTAGTGGCACTTGTGAGCTCCTTGTTTTATAACTATGGTGATATAAAAGGAGTTTTGGCTATATTATGTTGTACTCACAGATCACTACTACATTACCATTGACACGGCTTATGGTGACATGGACAATGAGTTTACATGGGCTCAGACATGGTATGATTACAATGGTTTATTAGTGGCAGTTACTGTGATACTCTTGTGTAGGTTAAATGTTGCTGAAGTATGTATCCAATTAGTAACAGTTTACCTGGTGAGTTGATTGTTCATGCCCCTCCCCCTTCTACATTATACCCATGCTAGTTTAATGCAATAATATAGTTGCAATAATAGTTGCATACTAGTAAACGGACTTTGAGCATTAAAGTTCCCATTTTCTTAGCTAAACTTTGCACAAACAACTTTATTTGCAAATGTGGCAATAAAATGCTCCTAAAAGAAGAAAAAAAATGAAGGTACATTGCTGCACTTATTATTTCCTAGGGAGTAATGCTATAATAAAGGTGACTGCTTTTAGACACTCCAACTGGTACATAATAATGTTTCTGATCCTTTGAATTTCAGCTTTATGGAGCTTCGAAGCAGATCAGAAATGAGACAACTTACTGATTGTTGTATTAGGGTATATCAATCTGCATGCACTGTGTTGTCTAAATTTCTTGCATGACTGGTCTAAATGTGGTGTAGAAACATCTTGTTGTCTGGAATTCAAACATGTGATATTATGATGACTATTGTTAGAGTTATTGACTGCTCTATTAGAGTATCTAGATTGATTATGAAAATATTTTTTGCATATATTATAGCCATATCCTTGACCTATTTGACTAAACCAGTGGGAAGGATGCCCTCTCTATATGCATGTGTACTTTAATAAAAATGCAGCTTTTCTGTGCACGCTTTATATTGTATTATGCATACAACTATGAAGGGTAGCAGAAAGTCCTATAATGTGTGATTGCTCTATTAGGGTATTTGAATGTTATTGCTGCTTGGCTGTTTTTAATCCATACCAGACTTAATTATATTATTTCCTTTCCAGATGCTTTCCAAACATCCTCTTGGCTGCTTTGTTGGATTTCTGGTTACAACGATGACATTTTGGAAGACTGTTTTATACATGATGCAGTACACTAACTTATGCAATGGATCACATTTAATAGAGCACCTGGACATGGCAACTTTGATGTTTGGTTTCCTCATTCCTAACCTCACCTGGATTGTGGTACCGTTTCTACTGATGGTGTATTTTGGAAGGAGGATTGTGTCAGCTTTGCTCAATCAAAAGTCAATGGAAAAGGCTGACTGAAAACATAAAAACTTAGGTCGCACAAGTTAAACGTTAACACAGATACAACATTTTATAGTATAATTTAAATAGGTTTGGTATGATGTGTAGCTGTATGAAGTGAGAATGCCTCACTTTATTACATTGAGCTGATACCTGAGAAAAGGCTTGCCTATATACCATGATACTTTCTAATGGAAGAGAATGTGACTACAATTCACAAAAAATTAATGTTTTGTCTAATACTGTGTTAACATTAATTTTTAGTTAAATTTATTAATCACCAAAATTTTGTATGTCACAAATATACAAAGGTGTGAAAAACAGACATGTGTATATTACATAGATTGGCTCCAGAAATTCTATGAAGACACTGTTCTCACAAAAAACTTCATACCTACAGATTAACTAGCTAACAAATTACTAAAAATTTTCCCCTTTGAAAATAGCCTAACAAAGCCCAATAACTGGTCCTCTCTAACTCTCCAAATTATCCAGGAAAACTTCTATCACAGCAGAATAGGCCAAAGTGTCTAAGAGTCTGTTACAGACAGGTACATTCTTTCCATACACAGTAATTTTATGTATATAAACAATTTTTTATGCAGTAACAAAACTACATAGCAATAAATACCTGCCTGTACAATAATATAACATTACCTACAGTCAAACTGTATAAAACAATATATACTATCAGTAATTGATGTACACAAATAAAGCTACAAAAACACTAAAACAACATTTATTGTGGGACAGTTGATAAATGGATTTTGGCTTCTTGTCTCTCCTGGCTCATTTTGAGAACCTGTTGCATCATCTTGGTAGACTGAGATCGTGGAACTGTCAGTGTCAGTTGCTTAGGGCTAGGGGGGCTTAGCCCTGATGCAGTGTAGTCTAGTTTCCGTTTTGTTCCGGTTACAGTTCTTGCAGCACTGACCACTTCATTGATTTTAGACAAATCCTATACAAACAGAGAAAACATTTGAAGAATATTTCTATATAATGGACACCTGTTCATTAGGTATTTATTCACTTATTTCTTGCCAAACAGAAGTTAGGAGACAACACAACATAATTATATAGTATTATGTATTTCAACTCACCTTGGAGGGACTTCTGTCAAACTGATATTCGTAAGTTTTGGTGAGAGGTGATGGTGCCAGTTGTGGTTTATGTGGTGAAATAAAAATATTCTTGGATACCTGGATAAAAAGTGTCAATATAACTATTGTACATTCTATATAGGGCGTGCCACTCCAATATATGATCTGCAATAATTATGGTCAATTAAGAGAATACCGATTTTACGCAAAGGTAAAGAGGTCAATTTTTTTTCTAATACAGCAGTGTAGAGCAAAATAAACAGAATGGGTAGACCACGGTTGTAGATTATGAAGTACAGTGACCATACATTGGGATTTATGTCATACCTTCCTAGGTGATGGTTGGGATTTCTTCACTATAGGCATCGGTGACAATGCTGGAGCACCGCAACTCTGTAAATAGATTGACATGTACAGTATTTGAATGTATGTACAATTACATTAATGAACAATGGTCTACAAATACTGTAAGTTGTGAATACAAATGTATGTGTATACACACGTAGATGTTGTGCTGGAAAACATGGTGTATGTAACATACATTTTTCAGTATACTATTATCTCACCTCATCAGTTGACTGAAACTTCAGAGCAAAGTCTTTAATGTAGTTAATGTATATCTTATTGTAGAACTCAATGATATCGCCTCTCTGACCCAGTGCCACATCTTTTCGGTTGAGAGTACGTCCCTCAGTAAAGTCTGGATCATATTCGGCTATGGGAACCACTGTTGATTTCATTGAAGATGAAGTTATATTGCCGGATTTCAATATTTCTTTACGATCTCCATTATTTAAGAGAACACTACGATATACCTATGGAAAACACCCAACACTTGTTAACAATTGTCATACAGTGTCCTACACAATTAGGTTATAGTACGTACATGATTTCTGGCTTGAGGTTGATGTCTGTATTGTTTCATGATCTCTTGAAAGGTTACTTGTAGTTTAAGGACCTACAACATATACCACCATGTAACTAACTTAACACACATACAAAGGCGATGCACACACATACACACACACACTCACCTTTGACATAACATAGATTGCACACATTATCAACTGGTCGATGTCTCGGTCTCTCAACATATCAGGATTCCTTACTAATGAGTGTTCCAATGTGGTCCAAATTCTATACAAAAGTGAGTAGGTATACGTCTACAATCTTTGTGTCATTCTGGGTGCTTACTTTTGAATGTCATTCATATCCAAAATATCCAATCTTTCACAAAGGTCTTTCACTCTTAAGTAAGCCATCTGAAACACCTACAGAAAATAAGAATAAAAGTTTCATCAACCCTTCAAAACGGCCACACAAACTAGGTTCCCATAGGTAAGGTACATACAATAAACTGTAATAAGACCACCTTATTATTAAGGCTGACCCCATACTTAGTTAGGTGACCAGAAGTTTAGTCACCAGAGACTTACATGGCAAAAAAATGACAGTCAGAGCAAAACCAGTACTTTATTATTAAGAGAGATAAAGAAATAGCTTACCTTTCTGTAAAACAGCTCAAGAGATCCACCTCTTCTAGGTTTACTGGACCCAACAGTTTCAGCTGGTAACAACAGTGACTTAGCAGGAGAAGGAGGTGAGACTTGCACAGTGGGCTGTGTAACATATCCATCTTTTCTTGCTGGTGACAATAATAGTTCTGTAGTAGATGACTGTGAGCCTTCCAATGGTGTAACAGTTACTACTGGTGGCTTGGGAGCAATTGACACAAATTTGCTAGTGCTTGGGCTGGACTGTTTGACAGTGATGGCTGATGGCTTTGGTGCTATTGGTACATATTTACTGCTGCTAGCACTTGGACTAAGTGTTGAGGCTGTTGAAAACAATTGTCTCCTAACGCTGGATGGAACTGGTGATGAATAGCGGTCATGAGCTGACAGTGGTGACACTGAAGCATCTGAGTAAACAGGGATATAAATGTAATAAACACACACACACACACACACACACACACACACACACACACACACACACACACACACACACACACACACACACACACACACACACACAAAACAGTGACATTTCTATAACGTTAATTCAGCATCAGTAAATTTTTTTTCTTTTGCTGCCAATGCATTGCTTGAGTCATTTCAAATGTAAAATGCACAAAGACAGCACCAAACCATTTGAATAAGGAGTTACTCTACTTTGCTTAATTATGCTAAAAGCTGTGCTATATATACCATAGCTGCTCAACAGTATATACATTTAACTTTTTGTCTCAATTTTGGAACCTTGTATAGTCATCTTGAAGTGTGACATCAAAGTATCAAAATTAATGACATACCATATATGGAATAAACCATACAAATGCAACAGCTGTTGCTGGGCAGGTTTAAACTTGCCTCAACATTAAAAATTCTGTTCAGTTATGTACAAAAGTTAGTGTAGGATGAAGTTTACTGTACATGTTGTGTTGAGTTGGCACATTTTTCTCATCAATGTAGAAGCCATACATAAATCATAACAACCATCACTCCCTTTTCCCATGGAATTACCTTTACAAAACAAAGTTTGAATACGCATAAATCTTTTGGGGTAGGTGCTTACATTGCCCACTTGGAACGGAGATTAAAAATAACATACACTGCTTAAGCCAATTTAATGGTACTAAACTGAAGCAAGTGCAAGAGCTTTTTTGTTGCTTATAATATTAACCAAACAGACTAGTCACTAGAATCATTAACAGTGATGCATGACATGCTGAATCTTAACTAGAGCACAGTTCTTAGCTGCTAGCTAGCTAAACAATGCATGCTTGACCTGTACATAGCACACATGTGACACATGCAATTGACAACCATCTTGTGTTTGTGTGAGAACAGTTTCCACATGCTTGTGGTCACATGACAGTCGTGGGGAAAGCCAAACTGCTACAAAAACATTCATCCTCCTTGCATATGAATTCTACTCACACTCAATACCTTGTGCATGCAAGCACATGACTGTTTAGGAGGCTTCTAGCTTGCAATAGCAATACCACATTTTTGTAAACACATGCAGCAGATTAAATAGTAGAACCACATGAGCTCTCTTTCTTCCACCTCTAATAGTTTTCAGCAACATCATACATACATGCATTGGCAGCAAGCAGAAGGTATGATAGCTTACACAATATGGCCAACATAGACCACATTTACATCTATTTTTTACCCTTGGCTCCTAATGATCTCAGTCTAGGATGTAGAAGACCAGGACTAGCTCCTTTACTAGTATCTGGACTACTGACAGGCAGTGATACCTGAAGAAAACAGGAATATGATGAGATACCACTCTCCCCACACCACACGTACCTCATCATAGCAAGGCACTGAACCCTTTAGTTCAATAGCATCAAACAGTGGAGAGTCTGATCTCCAAGCCAATGATCCCAACACCATGGCTTCAATCTAAAACAACATTAAATTTAATAGCAAAATTCAAATAATATATACAAACTGAATTATAATGTTGTTCAACAAATATTACGCATGTTGGTTATACAAGTTGAAAATAAACTTTCTCTTTCAACACTACTGACAAATTTGTTGACTTGTTACCTTGTTAAGATGTTTAATAATTCCTCTAGACAAGCTGCCTTCAACTTTAATTATCACTTCAATTACCTAGACAAAGTGATAATGGCCTAACACAACATGTTAACTACATACAGACCTTATAGAAATGGTAGGCACTCAAATCCAGTATGGTAAGAATCCAAGGAAAAACTCTAAAATAAAATAAAAAAACAGGTTTCATAAATGTTTTAAATTGTAATGGAGTCCTCATACTTTTGTGAGTCATAAGACTTTAGTACAATTTCTACTGAGCAAGCAAATAGTGAGGTTAAGAAATAATCATGTTCCAGCATTATCTGTATGACAGTTCTATCTTCCAATCTCTTTTCCTCATCTTTTATAACACTGTCCAGCAACTAGAGATCATTTCAAAAGCAGTACAGCTTAATATAGGATACAAATTACAGCATTAATGATTAAGTATCAGATCTCCAAGGTATATGAAGTTCCCAACATTAACATAAGAAATGTTTTCTGGACTTCAATTGGTCATCATATACTCAAGACAATGCAATATGTTAATACAGCTTTAGCCTCACCTTGTAAAACAAACTAACTGCCAACTTTAGCCTCTGTTGAGCAAACTTGCAACTATCACAATCTTCACTGTCATCCTGAAATGCACATGTATTCTAACAACTCAAAATATTCATTATTTCTCATACCTGATTAAAGGATGCAAGAAACTTGGAGCTAAGAACAGTGACTTTACCACGCAAGTTATCCACAACAGTAATGTCACAAAGACTCAAGATGTATTGAGAAGGCTCTGGTTTGTTTTCGGCAAGAATTGCATGTAGGTGGGTCACCGAATTGGCAGCATTTGCAACGGGAGTCAAGTCCCTGAAATACATTACAAAGGACGGTCAGTGGGTGACTAAACACAACATAAACCACCACACCAACCCACATAATTTTATTTTTAAAACAATTTAACCTCAAGAACTCTACCCACCCACCACATAAAAGTGTTAGTAATTAATTAATCATTACCAGAGATATATATTGGATATTATAATTTCTTTTGATAATTTTATGTGGTAGGTATTTTCATACAAAAACAACAGATATTTCAAATAGAAACCACAATATTGCAAACGTCTGCTGTAATCGTAGCCACATCAAAACAGACACAGCCACAGTTATATAAGCACACACACATATACAGCTTTATAATTTTAAAACTTAAAAAAAATCTTGAGAAAAATAAACACAGGAGCCTGCAGACCTCTGTTGTTGTCATGAACAGAACAATGAAAAGAACATTGTCATGCAAGGGTCACATGATCAATCCAATCACATGACAAGGCATAGAGACAACCTAATAACTGTTCTCTGTAATTCACAAGGTCCCATCCTTATACAATGATAATGTTAGCAGCATACACAGTGAGGTACCTGTATTCCTTGCTTGCTAGGTACTGCTTGCCAGACAGTGGTGTTTGAGGTTTAAGATGTTGTGGAGATGATTCGTAACTACTTGCCAAGAACCCAAATGTTGCTCTTGGTGTACCAATTTCACTTGGAGCATTTTCACTAATAAATATTCTTTCATCAAATTCTCCTTCCCCCAGAATATGCTCATCGTACAGATGATTAATGTATTTGCTAACACAATAACAACACAATCATGAGAATTATTTTAACAATACACTTACTCATTAGCATAGAAATGTCTCTTGTTGAGTAATAAAGCCAAACTATCACCATCTGAGATGACACTAGTAACTACATCAACACCACCACACTCTTTCTGTAAGAAACAAGATAAGAAATTTTAAATGCATGGTTTGCTCATCATATGGACACTAAATGAAAGCGTTGTAACAACTAAATGACTGACCTTTTCACCAAACAAAGCAAACAAGCTTTTCCTCCAATGAAACTCTTTTATAACTTTACACTCTTTCTCAATCCCTACAAATCATAAACATACATCAACCATTAACAAATCACATTACATGAGGCATCCTTTAGAACAACTATAGCCCCCTCAACTGCAGTGTAAACCTATAGTATCCTTGTTGCCAGCACATTCATTGGAGTGTTAAACAAAGGCTTCTGCTGATACTATGTAAACTTGTACATTTCTCATTGAGAAACTTTAGCTCTCAAAAGTGTAACTCTAGAAGGCTATCCTATGTGTTCCTACTTACCATTGTGGCGTCTGCATAATTCCTGGAGTACATAATTTGTTGTAGGTGGATCTTGGGGAACTAGATTAGTTAAACAATAAACTATACAAAAACTGATCTATTACAGCAAGCATACCAATAAATGTGTCATTTAACAAATCACCGCGGTTGCACATCAGAGATACTGCTGTATACAATGTGTCCACACAGCATAATAACAGGTGATGAGAATTGACTAAGTCGTCAGCGATGGCTGGATATTTTCCTAAATATTTGGAATTACGACATCATAAGGAAACAGTTAAAAGTACTTTGTCACCTTTAACATGAACATATAGTGTCCAACCAAAAGAAAACACTTCATAAGAAGTACACAGTTTGTTCCTAAATTGTACATGATAAATACAAAACACATTATAATTGTCACATTTGTACCGTTGGGGTTTGCGAGCTGCCCTGTGTCTGGTTGTCTTTGCACTTGGGTCAGGTTTGATAAACACATCACAGAACACCTTCATGTATTTCTGGAATATCACTGAGACTACTTCAAATTTTCTTTCTAATGAGTCAATTTTCTCTTGAAAATCTGGATCCATTTTTGCCATTTCAGCCCATCGCTTTATCATCTTGAAAAATTCTATCAAGCTATATAAGGAAAAAACCATACAAGTATAACAGCTGTGCTGGGCAGGTTTAAACTTGCCTCAAGTTTGTACTCCTAAGTATCTGAGTCAGCGAAACTCTATTTCCAGTGACATGTTGCCCACCCACTGTCTCATGACTTGACTGTTGGCCTGATGCATAAAGGGCACAGGCTAGCCAGTGTAAGCTATCACCCTACAAGTGCAGAGAAAGGGCACAGCTAATTATTGAGTTACCAAGTACAGTGTTTTTCGAAGTGTAAATAAGCAAATCTCATCTAATATTACCATAACACACAACTTGTTGATTGTGAAATAAAACAGTTTCAAGACTATAAAAAGAAGGTAGTGTTATTCTTATTCTAGAGTTTAGTTTCGTGTGAAGATGTTTAATATTTATATTGGCGTCACTCACTTCAAGGCCATAGTCTTCATCTGTCCTGCGATAACGATCCCAGGCGCTGTCCGCCGTCTCGCTGTCCATGTTTAAAGTGAGACAGACATCATCAAACTTCTTTTTGGTATCCATCGTAGACCGCGCGCTCATCTACGCACCAGTCTCTCTAAGATTTACAGAATTACGCTGTTTTTCTACTGATCAAAGTGTCGCAAGGAGTTATCTTCCTTTCTATCAATACCAGACGTTAAAACACTTATTTATAGAGTGAACAGAAGTGGCGCCAACTTTTACAACTGTCACGAGTAATTACAACCGCTACGGAAGGAGGTTAAATGGTGATCATTATCAGCCACGGAATATCCCACTTTTTAGCCACCTAACAGCTGCCGCATATGGCGGGAAAAATAACCAATCGCAGAGCAATAAACACGCGCGTAAAGTTCGCGGCGTGCGGAAAGACCACAAACTTCTTTAGTCGCGAGGTGAGTAGCTTCGCTCAACTAGGAATATTTTGAGAAAAATGTGTGTACCTATTTCTACCGTTTATTGCTTAAACTTCTTGCGTACCTAGCGCAAACTTAACTTAAACAGTACCGCTGGTGCCATAGAACTTGACTAGGTAGACGCCAATTTTTTTGATATTGATTTGCTTTCTTGCCTTGTCGACAGGTACAAATTCTAGATTAGATGTTAAAAGTATTACCCTCTCCATTCTAGTGAATTTCCGTGTACGTTCCGTTACACCATAGAAACTTGTCCGTAATTTGAAATACTATCTTGAAAAACTCTTTCAGTGTAATGTATACAACTAATGTTGTTTACACATACAAACAAATCAACATGATATGCATAAAACATGTGGGCAGCAGCTGATGAAACAACATTAATTTGGAGTCATCTAGCAGTTTGGTTACTGGTGGTGAAGGCTTAGTCTGAATGCATCATTGATGATAAAAAGTGAGTCTCCAATTTGCTGTAGCAGAAATGATTCTGAAAATCCATGTACTGGATCGCTGTCAGTCTACAACAGAAACCATAAATAATTCGTACACAAGACGTTCATGGTTAAAATGCTGCAGCAATTATATAATACCAATAAGGCTAGTCTCAAAAATTCACTGCAGCTGTGGCAGCAATTATTCAATATAAAAAAAAAACTTGCTATATACAAGAAGACCAATTACACGAACTCATCTCACTAATTTCATTGTTACAAAGATGGCCTCAGATACATAATGTAGAACTACTTTGCAGGATAGTCTATCTTCTCTGCAAAAAAAACTAACTTCCCAGAACAACACCATTATAAGAATTAAAATAGCTGTGGTGTCTTTTCTATGCTACCATTTAAGAATGAGCAGCGGTCACTAATCTAATGCAGTGACTATTACAAGTGAAGGTCAGGGGCCACTACCATAATACACTGTACATGCAAGTCTTGTACTAGGCTACAGCAGTATACAACACACCTTTAATTGGCCAACCACATGGACAAGTAGTAAACCAGCAGGATTGATTTGGGCATCTATTGTAGATACAGCATGTTGTACCACTGTGAAGGGGAGACCCTACAAAAAGAACAACCAATTGAAATCATCAACTATACATCAGTAACAAGGAAAAGTGTGTGAAGTTACGTCAAACCTGCACACACACACACACACACACACACACTTGTATGTTGATGTAGAGAAAAAACTGTGCTACTTCTATGCAGAGAAAACCTCGAGGCTGCTCTTGATATTCGCATAAGCACTGGACCGTCACTGGACCGTCTTCCAACAATAAATTCATTATTCCTGGTAGTCTACAAAGCTTTTTTATGCCCATATAGCCCAGGAACTCACTTCACCCATATTTCTAGTTTACATAAATAGACCTCCTCTGTTTCTGTAAATTCTATTTTGGTCATATTGAAACAAAATCAGTAAAAATATGCAAACATACTATGAAATAGCTAGATTGAGTAGTTATTCTAGTACTACAAAATCATTTTGGTTCAGTCCTAATTTTAAGTGGTATCATATTTCCAACAGGATTGGAAACTCATGTGACATTTCTGTACAAATCTCCAATATGCATAACAGATGTGAAATTCCAGGGCGTGAATGACCGTCACCATAGATACCAGTGCAGCATGAATTCATTAGAAGCCACTTCTATGCATGTTGTAGAAGAATTGTAGCCCAAGCATCACAACAATTGGGCTAATTACTGTTCTACTCGAGGGTGTAATTACCTACGTGTGTCAGAGTTCACAAGTGCTTTGAAGCGATCATTGATGCCCATTTTTGTTGCAACCAAGCACCACTTCAAATTTTATAAGCCTGAGCAAATAGAAGTGCTTGGTATTTACACTTTTGGTGTTGTGTAAATAGTGTATTCAAATTACCATTTATATTAACAGATTGCACTTTTAAAAATAATTTACAGTTTACACTTGTTTTCAAGGACACACCAGTGACCTTGCTTACGATTTTTTACCATACTATTAGTTACTAACACACTAGTTAGTAGAGTGTAAAGCAAATATTGGATGCTCTAAAACCAAATCTGTAGGAAATGGGAAATAGAATGGTGAAATCTGTTGACTACATTGAAGACCACATCTCAGAAATCATTAAGTCACTACAAATATGATTGGTTGTCTATATCAATGAAAGTACTGTACTGGTAGAACATTCAGTGTACCCTAATAGAGCAGTCAGTAATTGTTCAATTATATAGGGGGGCAAAAAATTGTAAATTTAAACAAGTAGAATAGGGATCGAAGTTGTGATTCTGAAAAAAACTGCGTAAACAAGAAGTAATAGGGATGGTGATTCACAATACTGCTTAATACATCAATACAAGCCAAGCAGCTTGATTTGTGTACATTGAATTTAAGATTCCTATTTCGACTTACGTACGCAGTTTTTTTCAGAATCACAACTTCGATCCCTATTCTACTTGTTTAAATTTACAATTTTTTTGCCCCCTAGTTTCTGAAATTTTTTCTTGTCCATGCACATGGACAACACAATTTTATGGCTGGTGTGCACGGCATATAGTACTGCAGTAATATAGCATGTGAAGGCCTAGGCTTGCTTCATGATACTCAAGCATCTGTCTACTAGCCACAGGTAGAGTGTGTACTCATGAACAGTCTTATAGAATAGCTATAGATTCTGAAGAGGCATGGCTGTATTCACCCAACATGTTAAATGCTTTGGTCCACAACAATAAAGGCATTGAAATTATATAGCTGGAAAACCCTACCAATCTGTAAAAGGTAGCTATCTGTCGCTATTATTTTCTGAAGGCATCAGTCAGTCAGTCAGTAGAAAATCTGTTTAATTTTTTTTTTGTAAAACCCCGTAGTTGCCCCCTAGTTTCTGAAATTTTTTCTTGTCCATGCACATGGACAACACAATTAACACTTTATCATTCCTTTGATAGTTGGAATACAAGTACGACTGGATTTTGGAAAATCACCCGTACGGATGCATTAAGAGAAAAAACATATTTTAATAATTTAAAGCACTGTTACTCACCAGCTTTGGCAGCTATATGTATGGACAAGAGTGTATAATAGAAACCAAGAGTGTCGAATGATGTATTAGCCGGTAATTACTGATTGCACAAAATAACATGGATATTTCAGTAATTGTTTGTTTATGCGAAAATGGTAATTTGAAATGCGTATGTGGCAACGGGTCTTTGTTCGCCAGTTTTCCGTGTTATTCAACCAAGTATCCAACAGTTATTGTACAAGGAAAGTGTAGTAAGGACCCAAGATAACTCCAGCTCGCTAAAACAACGGATGCACAAGGGATCCGCTTGGCAGCGTCAGAACTTTAACATTAATCATTTCCCTTTAAAGCTATCATGTTTTCACTTGGTTTAGTGGCCGAATTGGGCTAATACAGCAGCCCTTACTGGCAATATAAACGAACAATTACTGAAATATCCGTGTTACTTCACGCAATCATTGATCATGGGGCAATCCACCCGTTCAATACTCTTGGTTTCTATTATACAGTCTTGGTATGGATTTTTCACCAAAGATGGAGCAATTCATAACCTTTAAGAGAATCTGGTAGCCAAGCCAAGGTAATCCTTGCAGAGTTTCCCACCATTTTAGATAGATTTTTCACCAGTGTTGCTGTATCATGAGTCCTCAAAAAGGGGGCAGAGGGTGGGCAAGAGATGGATTACAAAATGGACGAATTAAAGGCACCAGACCACCTGTCAGAGGTAGGAAATAGACTGAAATCTCACAAAACAGACGTATGTCACACATTCAGCTCCCTGCTCATCTGTCCAGTGTTTGAACCCTCTACAGCACTTTGTTCCCTGGTGTTCACAGACCTGTAGAGACATCTGGTGAGGTTATACAGGCAGCCAGAAAACAGTCAGGCCCAACAAATTGAAGGCAAGGTAATTGTTAGCCTTAGTGCAGCAAGGGGGTGACACACAGACACTCATTGTAGGTAGATCTGCGACCATGGTCAAAGCCTAAGTCAAAGGTCAAGGTCACCAAATTCATGCCAAGTCAACGGTAAAATTTTCCAACACACAATCAATCGAAAAGTACTGAAATATCGTCACTAAGTCACTAGTCAAGAACTGAAAAGGGTTCCTAGTCACAGGTCAAAGTGAAATTGTCACAGATATCTACCTACAGCATACCTACATGACACCCTTTTGTGGAGCAATTTCATGCTGGTGTTACCTCAAGTTTTGGCTCTTGTGCCCATATGAAATCCAGTCACAATAAATGGTGTGCGCGTGTCATTGCTAGCACTAGTTACGGACACTAAAAAAATTAAAGCACTTTAGCTAAAACGTGTAAAAGGGTCATTTGAAATAAACGCCAGCGCTAATATACAAGCAAGGTGTATTAA
This sequence comes from Dysidea avara, assembly GCF_963678975.1. Taxonomy (NCBI): domain Eukaryota; kingdom Metazoa; phylum Porifera; class Demospongiae; order Dictyoceratida; family Dysideidae; genus Dysidea; species Dysidea avara. The sequence goes on along the minus strand of NC_089279.1, from coordinate 21,672,602 downwards.
TTAATTAATGCACACGTGCGATTTTGATGTATACCTTTAACTTTTCACCAATTGCTTGGGGTCCTTGAAACTTGGTTCCTTCAAAACTGAGTATCGACTGCTCTGTCTATAACAAATACGCGAAAATAATTACACAAAAATCAGTACGGTACAAAACTTACATAAAATGCGGCTAACTGAGAGCGATTCGAATCAAATACCGCGTAGTAACTCTGTACAAACTGATTAGCAATAGCTTCTGCATCTACAGCCATGTCAGACCAGGCTAACTGATCACGGGCGCCTATTTAATATCCAAATCCGGGAAGTGGGCGAGTTTTACCAACACTTTGAAACATGCGCATGTGATGAAATTAAATTACGCGCCTCTTCTTATTATTTCAAAAATGGCTATAGGAGGATGAAGGTTTTCATCCATCGCAATCATCTCTATAAGCCAAATTGAAGGAACGGTTGACAGTTGAAGTCAATCCTAGTTGACATTGTTTACAATCCGCCCCGAGAATGAGTAATACAACGCCGTACATAGGCAGTAAAATCAGCCTAATTTCAAAAGCAGAAATTAGATACGAAGGAATCCTCTATGGCATCGACGCAAACGAGTCTACAGTCACGTTGGCTAAAGGTAATACACGTACAGTCATTTAATACAAGGTTGGGTTTATGTGAGTGTTTTAGTGACATCTTTTGGGACTGAGGACAGAAACGCCCCTAAGCGAATACCAGCGGGCAATGAAGTTTATGAGTATATTATATTTCGTGGTAGTGATATTAAGGATCTCCACGTTAAGCCAATACCGCCTAAAGATGTGGTAGTTGATGATCCTGCCATAGTATCTGTGAGTGATCATGTGTGTGTGCACTTTAATTGAGATAGGTAATTTTGTTGTGATGGTTTTGGTTAAATACATTGATGTTAAATTGTGGAAGATTTGTGTATATTAATCTCTTTAAATTGCTGTAATATTGTGTAATTGCGTATTGACACTTTAACTTAATCTTCCTCATGTTGATAGTACGCAGGCTAGTATCAGATAAGAATAACACTAATGCAGAATTAAATTTCTTGAGTCATTCAAAAAATTGTATAGAATCACTTGTGCATAAAAATGAAGTCATTCTTTAAATTACTGTGTTAATCGGGAAGAAAAAGCAGTTTTTTACACCATATGTATGTATTTCTGTTATGGGGGGGAGAGGGGGGGGGATTTAGGATAGAGGGGGCTACTGATATATACATATATATTTCAACTTCACCTTCCTCATGTAATTCCTAGTAGCCTGCAGACATTACATGTCCCGAGTATTTGGAAATTATATTTCAGAAAGCTCAGTTTATATGCATGTACGTAAATGTGAAGCCTCCGCTGATGAGAAAACAGCCCTCCTACTTGTGGACTGATTCTTATTATCAGAAGTGCAGTGTGCATGTAGCCTTCATTCTGTATGTGGAATCTTTGCTTGAGATATTTGTTAGTGTGATTGTGTACATGCAGGGGAGACCAGAACTAATTTTTGCTTTTTTAGATTTTTACTATAATTGTGTGTATGAGTTTTGAGAATTGCTGTGAACCGACTTATTTGTGAATAAAGTATGGTAGCCAAAATTTGAAGCTGTGCATTACAAAGTAAAATAGCTATGTTAGCTAACAGGTTCAATAATTTGTAATGTTATCTTGTCCTCCTTGTAGCAGTCAGGTCCAGGGGCTGATGTCATTCCAACGCCAAACATGCCACCACCACCCCCTAGTTCGTTCCAAGCTATGCCACTTGTCCCACCACCCGACTACAACCAAATATCACAAGGACAACCACCACTTGTAATGCCTCCACTCCCTCCCACAGTTACTACCAGTGATGGTGTTAGAGTGGAACAGCTGCCTATTAGTGTGGCGGCTGTTACTTCAACTCCTACAAATGTTACTATTAATACAACATCTGGTAATAGTGAAACTACTGCTGCTAGTACCACTGTGACCACAACAACGACGACAAGTACGAAGACACCAGATGGTATGTTGTTTCTGCTAATGTTGTATAGTATAAAGCTGTGGGAAAGACCTTTCATGGATTTGTGGCTGTTGCCTTCAACTACAAATTATTTTCTACAAAGTTTGTACCATATATTTAAACTGTAGCCTTGTAAGTGTTTATCTTGTAACTGTGAAACTTTTCCCTTGTTGAACATTTTGTATTCAAAGCTTTTGTGTTCACAGATGGCACAGTAGCAGCAGCAGCAGCAGCAAAATCTAATAAGGGGCACAAAGGACACCCGCAGGTTAAACCAAATTCTCAATCTGGTAGCCAAACTAGGACCAGTAGCCAGCCAGCAGATGGATCAAGGAGCAACAAGACAAGACGTAATGATAACTCTACCAGTGACAGACGACACAACTACCCATCACAATATTACTCACGTAGTGGAGGGGGTGGTTATGATGATGGGTATTATTACTATGATGATAATTACTATGGTAACCAGAGATACTCAGCACAACAAGGTGTGTGCTATGTGCTGTGGTATAAATTTGTGGTAGTTACATTCATTGTTTAATGCATGATCAATAGGCTGGGGATATAGAGGGTCGAGGGGATCAAGAGGGGGACGTTACCAGACAGGAGGTCGTCAACAATCAAGCAGTAGAGGTGGCAGTAGTCAAGCTAAGTCAACGTCAGCAAATGCATCAAAGAAACCAATCAAATTTGATGGTGACTTTGATTTTGAGAGCTCTAATGCAAAGTTTAAGAAGGATCAAATGGAAGAGGAGTTTAAACAAATGAAACTTGTTGATGGAAGAAAGGAGTCTGACTCAGGTATGTCTATATTGTGTTTTTCCAAGGTTTTTAGAATAGTTCCAGTGTACACAGATGTGGTCTTGAGTGGACTATCAGTTGTAAATTACTGTGCACGCTATCAAATCTAAATTTGACGGATGTATTTTCAACTGTCATTCAATCCCCCACAGAGTATATAGCATAGAGTGAGCCATGATTGAGTATATGTTCTGAAAACCAGATGTCATGCACTAACTCATCTGGGATTATCCAACTATGCCTTAATTACTATGTTGTTATTTTAGCTAATACTGTATAGCCTAAATATTTCGAGGGGAAAATTTTTCGAGATTGAACAGTGTTGCCTAATTAAAAATTTTTGTGGATATGCAAACACTCCCAAAATTTATTAGACTTATGGAGATCTAAATATTTGTTTTCACTGGTACCCCAAAACCACGAAGTCAGTGAAAATTTCCCCCTCAGAATGTTTAGGCTATACAGTAGGTTTTTGGTTTAGCAATAATTTTTAATACAAATAATTATTTATTATGTATTTTGGATCATGTACGCGCGCACGCGTGCGCACACACACACACACACACACGCTTTTATGAAAACAATATTAGGTGTGGACACACCTGGTTTAGAAATTGCTTACTGCAGCAATATCATTGAAATTTACACCTTAGAAAATTTACATGTATTGTTGGCAAATTTTGGCTGACTAATTAATCACTTTGATGATCAAAGTGGCATTGTTGCTCAATTTGAAACAATTAGCTGTAACAGGTAAACATATACTGTACATTGTAAAAGATTTTTTTGTCTACAAATAAAGGGCAGCATTCATTATAGGCTGGCGTTACGATCAGCATTAGTCACATAATAGTTCTCCACTCTTGTTAACCACATGTTGAAATGCTAAAGTGTGTAGCAAACGACTGTTGTTTCAGTGGTTAATTCAATCTTAGGCCACTGAATAAACTTTCTGTTGTTTTAAGGTAATGGTGTTAGGTATGCCTGTCTAAACAAGACTTTTGATTGTTATGTGAAAATGTATACACTTGTGTAAATGCTTTTAAAGCCATTGTCAAACATGTTACTACAGATGTACAGAATCAAGAAGATGAAGATGTCATAATTGATGAGGTGGAAGAAGGGGAGGTAGTCGAATCAACAACCACTGACCCTGGGATATTCTATGATTCATCTAAATCATTTTTTGATAATATTTCATGTGAAGCTAACAAAACTTCCTCAGACAGGTGGGTATGACTGAGCAAAATGTTTTTTTTGTTAACTACAAATTGTAATTCAGTGTTTTGTATAGTCATGTATGCTTAATTTACTTGATTTTCATCTGTATTTATAGAAGACCTACTCGTAATGAGGAGAGAACTCTCAATTCTGAAACATTTGGGTTCAGTAATCCAAGAGGTCCAAGGAGTCGTGGTCGAAGTCGGAATTATGGCAGTTATCAAAATCAGGGTAGTTATTATTATCAAGGTAGAGGTCGTGGAGGTTACAGACGTGGCGGTCAATACTATAATGCCAGTAGGCCTAGTAACCCTCGTGGCCGAAGCCGATCAACACAGGTACGAGTGCTCTATTAGAGTATTTGAGTGTGTGTAAATGTTTTATTCGTGTTTTGACTTGTGATTATTGAAATTCTTACCTTCACAGGATCAATCATAACAGCAGCTTCATAGTCTCATTGTTGCTCTGGAAAACTTGTTACTTCTTGATTACCATAAGATCACATTTAATTCAATACTTCTTCTCTTTAACGCAATATACTGAAAAGTTCATTACAATGTCTATTATATTATAGTGTATTGTGTCTATACTATTGTCATTTGTTACATGATAAATTGAAAGTGACCTTGATTACCATGGATGTATACTGTACAGCCTAAGTATTTCAAGGGGGAAACTTATTTGTTGATTTCAACAGTGAAATTTTTGTCTTCAAATTATTTCCCCTTGACATGTTTAGGCTATACAGTAGGTAGGGAGGTGAGAAACAGCTGATTCTCTGTATCACAAACACATGGTGCTTGCATTGCGCACACCTCAAATGTGACTGCTCTATTAGAGTATTTAAAATTTGGCGTAAATTTTATTTACAAGCGCCTAAAATAGTTACAGTGAGGCGCTAGTGTATATCGAGGTCAGTGGTAAAACGTATTAATACTAGCTCAGTTTCCCCTTCGAAGGACTCATCCATAATTGATAGACAGTGAGTGTTCTATTTAATGCACGTCATAATATTGCACGTATTTCTTACTCTAATAGAACGCTCATTTTGTCATCAAATTCTCAATGTTACGTAAACAATAACATATTGGGTATAGTACAAGACTCGTGCAGTATAGCCAGGAAAGTTTGAGGTTCTCATCCACGGGAATTGCATGTGGGGGGGGAAGTAATTTTTCATTGAAATCACACTGTACAGTAACAGCAAGCTATTTGTTATTAGTAAACTTTTATAGACCCTTTTCAGGTGAGCTGCTGCCATAGCAACATCCGCCATCTTGGAGTACAACCCTGGTAGCGTTGCTTTCTATAAGAGTAAAACAATACCCAGGAAGTAGAACTTCTTCTGTATTCCACAACTAAGGTTGACCTGGTTAGACGTATGCTTTCCCCCACGCTATTAGGGTTTCAAAAACGGATTGTACTCCAAAATGGCAGTTGTTGCTATGGCAGTAGCTCACCTGAAAAGGGTCTATATACCATTAGATAAAGCCTTCTATAAGCTAACAGACTACTCGCCTTTGTTGAGTATCAAGTGACAGAGGTACACTGGGGAACAAGGTAATACAAGTCGTTAAACAGCGTTAACTTGAAGGTGGCCATAGCAACATTGGATCCAGGTTAAACACTGCGTAGGCAAGGTGTCAGTCAGGTATGCAAATTTTAATATGCCTATTTGATACCAGTTTTGGAAAGAACAATTTTGCCAATTTTTGAAAGCACTAGATTGGCTAAGTTTGGAAATTGTAATCAGAAAACCTGCCAATTTAGGAAAATATTTTTGCCAGGTTTGGAAACATATAAAGCAAATGTGGCATCCTCAAAGCTTACTTTGCTTTTATAGCATAGCATGGTAGATTTAATTGTGGGTATCAATTTCCAGTTTTGGATTTAGTTTATATAAATGGGTTAGGAATCTATTGTTGTGGTGTGCTAGTAGGTTTAGCAAAATTCGCTGGTAGAATTAGGACATTCCCTAGTAGAATTAGGACATTTGCTAATAATAGAATTAGGACATTCACTGTTAGAATTAGGACATTTGCTAGTAGAATTAGGACATTCACTAGTAGAATTAGGACATTCGCTAGTAGAATTAGGACATTCGCTAGTAGAATTAGGACATTCGCAAGAAAAATTAGGACATTTGCTTCTAATGGTTGGCACCAATTCTGGCTATAATCTAGAACTTGCCAATTATGGAAATCACTTGATTCCATAAATTGCCACTTTTAGGCATATTAAAAGTTGCTAATGTTGGCTCCGAAACATACCTCTGTCAGTATACAAATTTATGTCAGTTATGCACCTTTACCTGTTAGATTTGTACAGGAGCAGAGCACCTTTATCTAGTTATTTTATCTGTGTAAAAGTAGTCTCTACTCCTTGTTTATTATATTTTAAATTCCAATCCCGTACTAATCTTAACACAACACTTATTCTGTGTAACACTGCTTGTCCCCCATCATTCAGTGAATCATCCACTACTTGTTCAGTGTGTTATTTTGTAGGTACTGTATGGATGTTTACAAGGAACTTTTGAAATAATGGAAGTCGATTGGGGAAGAACAATTGCGCAGTGGGAGTTAGCAAGAGGTGACTAGTTCATGTATTTTGTAGGTAATATAGTTTACAACTGTATGTTGTAATCTCATCACTGGAGCCATATGTATGTATGGAACCAAAGAAGTGATTTTATTAATGAGATTGCAACATACACCTTTCATAGGCATAGCAAGATGGGGGGCTCTAGAATCTTGGTTTGGTAAGGCACAGTGTTGAAGAGCAAAAAGAAGAAAAAAGGTCAACACCTCCTAAGAATGGCTGCCCCTTCCTTGCAATTCACAATCTGAAAATTGCAAAGGGGGCTCCAGCCCCGCTTGCCCATCTCCCCGAGTTGCTACGCCTATGAACCTTTGTTGTGTTTGGGACCTACATACATATTGAGGTGGTCTTAAAATACAAATTTGGGACCTACTTGACATGGTCACCTTAGTGAGGTGACCACTAAAGTTTTATTGTATGCAGGTATCCCACCAAGTGTAGAACGTGTACACAAAGAACTGGCAATAATTTATGGCCTCACTTGTATGGCTGTGAAGAAACGAAATGGTGCCTTTATGGAAGCTTGTGAAAACTCTATCCACCAGTTTCTTAACAGAAGTGAGGGAGACACTCACAGTACCTCGTTTAATCAACTCTGTGTGTAGTTGATGTAGTTTTATGTAGTGGGTCAGATAATTCTCTGAACAACAGTGCACTAAGCAGGCTACACTGTCTCTGTGTAAAGCAGCTGCCTCAAGTAAAAGGTAAATTTCTACTATTAAAGATAAAACTACCGTCAATGTTTAATATAACTAATGGTTCACCACAGAACTGTTATCACTGACCATGTTATGGAGACTGATTGTTGTCTTCATAATACTAGCACTCTCTACTGGATATGAAAATGGTTTGTTGGAATGATCGACATAATTCTTTATACTAAATATGTACTAAACTTGTAGATACACTGGCCATGGTTGATTTGTTGAATGAATCTAGTGCTAGTACAGGTATGTAGTTGTGTGGTTATTTTATCACACAACAGAATTGTGTGTTGTTATATAACAGAGCCGTGTGTAAGGAAAACTGCGTTGATTGTTTGCTGTATGCTTCATCCTGATCATTGTGAGTCTTCTATGACAGACAGCAACATGTCTGAAACTGTTTTGTATAACAGAGGTACAGTATTCTTTATTGTGATATTGATACGGTATAACTTTTGGTGATGTGTATTTGCAGGTTGTAAACTATTTTCTAATTCAGAATGGGATGTTGCTATAGCAACTGTTCAGACGTGTGTACATTCATCTGATATTCTTGTTGTGTCAGCTGTGAATGTTTTGATTGGATGTTGTCATGCTAAACAGGTACAGTATGTGTGTGTGCGTGCTTGTGTGTGTGTGTGTGCTTGTGTGTGTGTGCTTGTGTGTGCGTGTGTGTGTGTATGTGTGCATCATATACATGATACAATTACCAGTGGGGGCTGCCCACTGAAACCTCAGAGTACTGTATTGCCTTGAATTACGGCCGGTCTTGTATAAACGCCTGGTCCTGTTTAGTCACCAGGGGTATTCAGCATCATAACAAAAATAAATGCCGGGTCTCAAATAAACATCTAGTGCAGTCATTATTTTTAACAATTCCGGGCGGTGTTATAAACGGTGAAGTGAAGAACGTTTTATAGAGTTCCTTGTAAGCTTGAATCTGTGAAATATGCTGAGGGAAACATCAAGGAGAGTCCAGGAGAGTACAACACCAAAGTATGAAGTTGACTCGTGAATGCTGATCAGGTATATAAATGCCGGTCTCGTATAGTCGCCGGTATCGTATAGTCGCCGGTCTCGTATAGTCGCCGGTCTCGTATAGTCGCCGGTCTCGTATAGTCGCCGGTCTCGTATAGTCGCCGGTCTCGTATAGTCGCCGGTCTCGTATAGTTGCCGGTCTCGTATAGTCGCCGGTCTCGTTTAGTAGCCAGGGTAAAAAGTTGCGTGAAAGAAATAAACGCCTGGGCCATAATTCGAGACAATACAGTATACAAGTCTTGTTCATTGGCCAGTTATGGTTGTTATTTTATAGTAACAGGGCTGGTGTAAGCACTACGATGGTGGCTGTAGAGTTTGCTGGTCAATAGTCATCAATATACTCTAATTGAACAGTTATCATGTTGTTGATTACAGTTGAAATACCTTGAGCATGAAGTGCTTCATTTTTTCTCTGAAAATCCTACCAAATGTAATGTCTCCCGTCATTTGCACTGTATCCTAATCTGCAATATGGCTTCCACTGGCCCTATCAAATAGTACAGTAGCATAAGTCGCCAATTATTGGCAGGCACCAATTATCTAAATTATAGAAGCTACAGGGTATATGGAGGCTACCCAGTACCACAATGGGCTGTTATACCCTCTAAAACATTTATTATAATCATTTTCATTCAGTGATTATAGTTGTTAAAGCACTATACAAGCTATGCTGGTTAACCATGGAATTGCGTAAAAATAATTTTATATTGGAAACTAGTATGCTTTTGCGTCTAACCTTGAACAGCTGGCCTCATCTTCGTAAAACTTCCATGAATCCAAGGACTACATATCCCATAAAAATTGTACAAAGAACAAACAGGGCCTCATGGAGTTACACACAAAATCACACCTTGTGCTGATAATCACAAAAGTACAGTTGCCGATAATAAGTATCCCATGCCAATAATTGGTGCATGATAGGCATTTCAATTTTCAAGATGCTCACTTGTATGTGAGATAATAAAATTTGGTATGCTAAGCGACGAAGGACTGCTCTGTTAAGTGGTTCAAACTGGAAGTTCATACGTCATTGAAATAAGGATTTACAATTGCGTGGTGAAATGGTGCCGATAATTGGTGACTTATGCAAGTACTGATTATGTAGAGATTGCCCAAAAATGATGCATGTTGCCTAAAATGCTGCCTTTAAAAATTATCTATCTTACACAACAAAAATCACCATTACAGAATATTAGTCCATCTAACATCAAATACAGCATTAAACACTTAGGTAGCCAGAAATAGAATTTTTTTTGCAAAAAAAATTGGCATAAACTTGGAATATTGGTATGGCTGCTTGCCTGGCCTGCCTGACCACTGTCTGACCACCGTCTGACCACCGTCTGACCATCATCATAAGGCCGGGGGCTAAACTAAGCAGTGCACTGCCACCATTTTACGCCACAATAACAAACTTACCACTAGCATGTGCCTTTTGGGGTTCCAACGAGTGTGTACCTTTGCGCTTTGTCTTTCCTTTATCTTCAATCAGGCTGGTCATTGTCTTCTTCAAGCGATGAAACCACATTGAGGCATAATATTCTGCCTTAACAGTTTCCTTGAGCAGCATATTTATGCACCACAAAATTATTTAAAGTGCTTAAGCTACTGTAAAAGGTACTGGACACCCAGTAGATACTTGTAGTTTTACGACAGGTTCGAGACCACGCCCATTAATGATCTTGTCTATTTACTTGTACCCAATGACCTTATCCCTTTATTGGTCTAGCACAGTGAAAATAAAGAATACTGACCACACCCTTTGTTAGGCATGAAGATACTCTAATACAACAGTCACTCTGGTAGAACAGTCACTCTGGTAGAACAGTCACTCTGGTAGAACAGTCACTCTATGTATACTGTATGCTATAACAAAAACTAAACAAACTAGTATTTTTAACTTTAAAATGAATTAGGGATCCAAGTGATTAAATGAAGTGGGAAAATCCCTACTTTGGCATTGAAGAAAATAATAGCTACTGTATATCATGCCAATGTACGAATTTTCCCATTGAGCTACAGTTTATGCTGTAATACCATCATTCATCTCTTGTTTCACTATTTTTTGTCGCTTGGATCCCTACTTCATTTAATAATCCTATGTAAATTAACAGCTAGCTACATGTTCACATATTCTTAACTAGGGAAGACTACAGATGGCATTGTGCTACATGCAAAAGGCCATGAAGTGTGATATCCGGATAATAGTATATGCTCTCCACAATCTAATTCAAGTGTTTAAGGCTTCATCCAACAATGATGGAGAAATGGAAGCATCTAAATTACTATATCAAGTAAGTACATAAGTACATTGCACGCATGTTCGTGTGTATTGTTGGTAGCAATTGCTCAGGCCCAAGAGTAGTTGACTATACTGTACCAGATGTGTTGAATACTACTGTATGTAATAACCAGAAATTATGGCAAAGGAAAACTTTAGCAAATATAGTGAATTCAGGTCAAGCTAGAGAAACCACTCACCATTTGTCTTGAGAAGGAGTTCTTCTTGTTTTCTGACACAATGTTATCTGTTTTGTTAACATGAATAATGTCTGCATTTAATGATATGAACATGCAAGCTACCACTTTCTACTGTCATTAAATATCACCTTATGCCAAGTATTGTAATTCAATGGCATGCACTGTACTGGCTGACTAGTGAAGAATTGTTTTAACTGTTGCCCGGACTCTGGTCAAACAACTGTATTTTTGACTTGTGCAATTTATGAACAAAATACTCTAATAGAGCAGTCACTTGTTAGGTATTGGAGCAGTCAGGGATCACTGTTAACTGTAGTGGCAATAGCTATATGCCACTCTATGAACTATGATGTCCTGACCAGCACCATGTATAATATATGTAGTACTTTAACAAGTGTTTATGTCACTCTAGGCACTTTATAATAAAGAAGACACAACAGACAGTGTAAAGTATCAATGGAGTGCTTATTGGTTAATGGACAGAACTTCAACAAGATCATCTCTGCAAGTTTCCAGTCTGGCCATTCCATCTCCTGATATCCTCAATGACTTAGTTGTACAAGCTTATCACTATGCTTGTAGAGCTCATTATTTAAGAAGGTAACTGATGAGAATGCTTGTTACAAATTATTATCAGAATGCTATACAGTTTCTGAGTTGGCTTTGTGCTTTTGTGTGCAAAGGGCTTACTGTTGTCTCTGAATTACATGTGAGCTGTATTGAAACCAGAACCTTGGGGTCTTTATGTTAAGTCTCTATCCTATAAGAAATGTGGCTAGTTGTCAATCTGTTTACCTTTGGATTCCATTTCCATATGCTGTGTGATGTTTACATAGATATTATGTGGCAAGTTTTCCAGCATATAAATTTTTGATAGGTAAGTGTGGGAATCGAGTATTATACTGACTTTAGGATCAATACTCTAATAGAGCAGTCAAAATTTTAGTAGAACACTCATTTTAATTATACCACTCAAACAAAACAGTCAAGTAGAGTAGGAAAGTGAAACACCCAAAGAATGGAGACTATAACATGATGTAGATAAACAAATTATCATGATGCTGACATTGTTGACCACGTACAGGTTTGATGTTGCTGTTGAAATGCTTCATACTCTTGTTGACAATACCACATTACCTATTGACTCTGACTATTTACCGTCACCTAGTCAACTTGTAGTTGAATTATGTCACAGCCTAGTATGTGCCGGGTTGTACCATGATGCCATACAAAGATGTGATAAGTTGATACAACTATTAACACAGTATACATTACACTGCAAAGACAGCAAACTCCATAATATCACAAATGATGATATTCTCCGTGTGATAATGCATGCTAAGTTGCTACTATACAAAGGAGAAGCGTTGTGGCATTTAGGCAAACCCCATGAAGCAGTAATTCAGTATCGCAGGTAAGATGTACATATGCTGTGTACAGACTTCATGTATCACTTACAGAGGATTACAGACACTCACAGTCATCGAAAGGTGTAACAGTTATGGTAAACAGTGTGATCAATTAGCTACTCAGTTTTTTAATAATCTGTCGCTTGTTTTGATTGGGTTGGGTAAGGATGCTGAAGCATTGCCTCTTCTTATTGAAGCCATTGAAAGAGACCCAGGTATGTACACTGTTTTATTGTGTGTAAAACTACATTCTTTTCAACTGTTTGCATTGGCTATAGGAGTGGGGTAATGTACCTTTAAATAGAGAACAAGTACAGTTAATTGTTAGTCATCCAAATATCTTTGTTCCTAACTTAGATGAAAGTATTCAAATAAGTGAATTTGGATAACTTGAGCCCATCAGTTCACATGTATATGGAGAGTTCTGTTCGGTTACATACTATAACAAAACATACTGTACTTTGCATGGGAGGGTCAAAGTACCATCACATACTGTATTAGCTACATAACTGTAAATGTATTGTCATACAGTACAGTTATACAAAAAATGTTATGAAAACAACCTTACTCTGACAGCATGTGCGTGACATTGTAAATTGCTAAAACTATTACCAGTTGGTTCTATGACTAGAAACAGATTACATGGACACTTACTGATAGTCTAATCGAAGCAGTTCAGGCACATGATATGAATGCTCCGAGCAAGAAGACCAGAAGTACAATATGACACTTACAGCATTGCCTATGCTTGTGTGCTAAAATTGAGGTGTCTCAAGGCAAATACAACACTCGGCTTCACCTTTGCCTCTTGCCATACCCCCGCGTGCTATATTTTCCATACACACATGCATTAACTAACTATCATAGAATAGCAACGAAATACTCTTACTGAATGGTCTACTCACTTTTGGCATAAGATGTTTGGTACCAAGAGGAAGCATATATTTTAGGTTTAGCTGAAATCAATGGAGTATTGAGCAAGAATACAAATAGCATGTAAACACTTTACTAAGTTACGGGTTACAAAGAAACTGGATGATAGAGTGCTATATAACGAAGGTGTACATGTATGTAGGTTACAGAACAGATATTGGAGCTTTTAAAAGCTTTATTTGGAATATTGTATATGTATCTTAGTAAAACTGCTGCTATTAATCATAATTTAGAGAACACTGGGTGTGTCTATAATCATACACTGTTACTATGGAAAATGGGTTATGTGAGCAAAGCAATCAATGGATGGGCGTTATATAGAAAACTACCAATTACTTCACATGAACAATGCCAACAAATGATTGATAAACTAAAGAAGAGGTACTGTATTCATTTGACTATATTATGTTCTTATTTTCCTACTTACAGCCACTATAAGGATCATAAACAAGAACATTTAGAAGAAATAACTGTTCTGATGGATTTGACTGTAATGTCACATACATTGAAACGCAGTGTAGTAAATAGCTAGCCTGCAGCTTTATGCAACTCACCATATTTTTGCTGACACCTTGATATTAACATAAATACAATTCAGCAGCTAAGCCTCACTGTCCAAATAAAATTTTTATAGGACAAAATATTTGGTGACTGTATAGCTATACTGTTACGTCATGATTAAATTTTATCAAAATTATAGCAAATTAAAACTCAGCATTAGTCTAACATGAGACATTTTCACAGCTGATTCACAATGTGAATTTTCGTTTTCAAGTTCAAAGTTGGTTTGGGCATTCTTGCCATCCTGCAGTAACACAAAGTGCACATTTTCATGATGCATGTATAGTCATTGTAACTGAATGGGTGCAGTGTGCTATGTTTTGCATGCTAGACTCTTTTTGTGCTATAGTACTTACCATTTTCAGTTTGTGCTATAGTGCTTTCAGTACAGGTGCCATGTGTGGATGGACAAAGAAAATTTGGATTCCAGGTCTTGGCACCATAGAACAAATGATCATGCTTATCAAATCAATAGAATGTTAAAGTGGCATTCACAATATTGTTGTCATAATCATTGCAGTCATCCTGACTGGTGTTGTCACGATCTGGTGTGAATGAGCTAATACACTTCTGCACAGAGTATAGGGACAAGTTCATCTAGCATAGCTTTTAATTAATCTGTGCATTTGTGAATCTAAACTTATTTTTAGCTATGCGTACACACATGCCTTGAGGTAATATAGCTACAGTTGTGTATAGCCTCAGGAAACAATTGGATTCTGGAGACAACGCTTGACCCTCTACTAGCTACCAGTGATTACTTCTTGTCTCTGGGGGAATGGTGGTAGTATGGTATCTGCATTACAATGAGGGAAATGAGTACATTCTAGTAGCATAGTACACCTGTTACTACTTTTTCAAGTAAACCATTGTCATCTCCATCTAACCAAAAGGTAGAATGGAATTGTATGGATTCTGATGGTTCATGATTGATGTTAGAAGGATGTTTGCATTCTGATCAAGGCCATAACTTCTAGATCTGAGATGAAACGCCTTTAAGGTTTTCCCTCTTGCTCACCTCAAGAATTACTCTGCATAGACATAGTGAAAAAAAATTCTCCTTCCCAGTCCCAGTGCATACAGAGGATAGTAAGGAGCATTTTCAGCATTGCTGTTTGCATATAATTACAGGGGCAGATCCAGGAGCTGGCAAGGGGAGGGGCACAAAAAGTTTAGATTCACACCATTAAAAAGAGGAATCCACACTGAGCAGGTACAGTAATAGCTACTCGGCACAATCTTTTGTAGTTGATGTATACGCATAGCAGCAAATAATCATCTCTCAGGAGTGTTTCACTGTTGAATTGAGCTGAGGCTATTGCAAAAGGTTGTGAAGTCTTACAAAAGCAATGAATGGCTTAGACTTGCAACATAAACTGTGTAGTAAAGAGAGGTAGTGTGCCTGCATTTTAAGTTTAAAAGCATTTATTTCTTGAGTAATACACTGATATTGCCCTAACTGGCATATCAAAGTGATAGCTATAATCCTTCCTCAAAGGAAAGGCAGGGGGGAATTTGCCCCAAATGCCCCATCCTGGATCCGCCATTGTAATTATAGATAATGTAAAAGTCTAGCACCAGTTTTGAATATTTGTAAGGTTGGTTGCGGCACTGGTTTGGATATACGCAGCAATGACCCATTTACTGAAATCAACTACATACCATTTTAATGAAAGTTAACTAGACTACTACAGTTGGCAGGGTCACTAATATATCTACAGTTTGGTCCACTCTTCACTTCTCTTCCACAAGTTTTCAGCTGCCTTCTCATCCAATGCATGTTTACTGGGAGCTTTTACTTTGCAGTCAGAGAAATATTCACCTTCAAAACATAACACATCAATCATAGATACAATAACAATGTGCACTACCTGATATTTCCTTGACGTCTTCTGACACTGCAACATGGATGGTAGTCTGTGCCCCCTCCTTGGCAGTTTTAAAAGCCAACCACCCAAACAAATACTTGATAATCTATAGGTATGAGTTACTTATCTAAAGATGACTGACAATATGGTAATATATAATATTGTTGAACTATAAGGAATTTACAATGATAGTTGCTGGGTGGTACACTGGGATACCATGCATGACATTGTCATCAAACTGGCATTAAATTCTGTGTTGATGGTTTGGTAGTGACCACAAGTCCTGCCTAACAGGTAGCTGCATGGTTTCAGGTTACGGTGTAATGCCAGTCAATTGTGTATATATATAGCAGTTAGGCCTCTTCAACTAAACCTTTGTGGTGTAATATCTCTATTTGCAAGGTGAACATGTGTGAATGTTACACTGAAAATATAGGGTCAGTTATGGACGGCCCAAGAAACAAAAGATTTAATTGAAGTGGCCGTAGTAAAATGCATTTAGCCATGAATAACTTTTACTTGTGGTATATATCCAACTTTGGATAGTAAACTTTACCTTAAGTTCATCACAAAGTAAGGAATACTCTATATTTCACCATACAGCTGCTTACTGGGTAAGTGGTACAGCAATCATAGCTTAGCTACCGTATGACTTGCAAAATCACTCTTCAGCTAGCAAAAATTAATATTTTTATTTTAACGACCTACCGACCCTGTACTTGATTAAGTTTTACCCAAATTCACTGTTATTATCACAAACAAACTACCAGCTTGATTAAAAATATGTACTAATTGCATAATTGATTACCAGGAGACCGTGAAATACTGGGAGCAAAAATGCGATACTGTCCAGTGCTATTCCCTAAGCCATTCATAGCTATTACTGGGTAAATTCATCTTTATAAAGTGTATCACTGTATTGGCAGAGGACTTGTAGGCTGTAATTTATACTGGAATACAAAATAGGTAGCAGTACACTCACCCTCGTCCTAGGCTTCACCTCAAACTCAGGTGATAACTACAATATTGCCCTCATACTGGGATATAACTATCTAAACCAAAACAGCCAAGCTGTGAAAAAGGGTGCAGCCCTGAGAAAAAAGCCAGGGTGAAGAAAGATGTGAATACACATTTTTCACCTTGACTTTTCACAGGGCTGCATCCCTTTTCACAGTTTGGCTGTTTTGGTTTAGATAGCACTTCTATTTGCAAATGCATACACCAAAGTTGGCCAGAATTCCAGCTGTGAAGCTTCCTTTTTACTTGTCTTTACTACAGGAAGAAGATAAACAATTTGTTATGTGCATTTGGCTGCAGGGTGACTTGTAACGTAGCTGAACTCTTTACAGGGTGTAATGTTTGTGGCTGAACTCTATAGGGTGACTTGTAACGTAGCTGAACTCTTTACAGGGTGAAATGTTTGTGGCTGAACTCTATAGGGTGACTTGTTTGAAGCTGAACTCACTACATGGTGACTTGTTTGTAACTGATCTCTCAATGAGGTGAATTGCAACATATAGTTGAACTCTGGTGACTTTCCTCTTTAGGTTGACTTGTTGTGTAGCTAAACCCTCAACAGTCTACAGGGTGACTCATTAAAAAGTAGAAAAAACAAATTAAGAATCCTCTGAAACTTTGGTTGCCTATATCTCAACCATTTCCTTCAAATTTGGTATGTGGGCATCTCTACAGCAAAAGTGGATTAAAGGATCTTGGAGCTACATATGTGTGAAAATTGCAATATACCCAGTGTGGCGTGCCAGCTTCTTGGGCCACAAGACATACTACTCTTTGTCTTGATAACTTAACAACTTATTTGTATAGTAATTTCTTACCAAAAACTTAACCTAGATATTTCAACCAATACTACTGAAATACATGTATAAAAGATCAAAGTGGCCAAGAAATGGCTGCAGTGGATTTCACATACCCTGCCATTAACTTTTTTTTGTACCTACATTTGTTCTTATATCTACAGGTACAGTGATGATCATGGAAGATAGAAGTCACAATAGGTCGTATTGCAGAGTTTTAAAAATTGATTATTTTGTAATACTCTAATGAGTGCACATTTTTGGGGGACTTCTAGTAGAACACACATCTAGAACAATTTTCCTTCATGAAATTACAAACTCTTACTATTGAGTAGATTTGAACAAGAATGTTTTCATTTATAAGGTAGAAATAAAGTTGATTTGATCAGCTGACAATAATGGTTCTGAATCAGTGGTTAAGGTTAGGTGTGAAAGTTCCTGATTCCAACCCTGGACAAGTTTTCGACATTATCCGTCCACCATTTTAAAACTCACAGTAACTGTTCTATTAGAGTGTTTTGACTCAGCAATTTTATGCAAGGTTGATCTCTTCTTTGTAACTCTATAGCAGTTACTGAGATTTCTTTTAAACCACAAAAGGTTTGAGTATGATAGCTAATTAACCTATGCACGCACTGATTTTCACTACATTCCCGCAAGTAGTTTACCTTGTAGGCGTGACAAAATTCAGTATTTTTTAATGCAAATAATCTTGCGGCCAAGAAAGCCAGTGTGTCACCTTGTGGGTACATTGACAGTAAGAAAAAAAAGTGATTTTCATGCATGCCTATAGCTCCTTCTTCAAATAGAATGATTTTATACTGCAAATGCCCTTCATACCAAGATTGCTTACTGCATTTGTCAACTCTCAAAGTTTAGCTTGGTTTCTTTGTTTTTCTGCATTTGTGAGGCTTAAATTTATTTCTTTTTTCACACACTTTACAAAATGCAAATGCGCAGCACGGTTGCCTTGAAATTTGGTACAGTTTACGGACATATTAAAGTGAATTAAGGTACAAAGTTTGGTGAAAGTCTGATAAACATTCATAGAGCTGTGGATGACTATTTGACATTATTGTGTGTCTCAATTTTATTTTTATAAACTATGATTTCATCATGAATCAGGTAGTGGCACAACCTAAAATATGATAAAAGGTATTTAGTTACACACGCAAAGTTAATGGTAGTGCAAGTGGTAGTCATATGTAATCTGCAAAATACTTAGTTCTGATACAGGGGCAGATCCAGGAGCTGGCAAGGGGAGGGGCACAAACAGGCTAAGTTGGTAGGTGGTTGGGGAGAGCAGATTCTCTTGTTAGTTGTTGCATTTTGAAGCAGCAAATAATTACCTCTTAGTAGTGTCTCACTGTTGATTTAGGCCATTTTGGCCTTTGCAGATGGTTGTGAATTCTTAAAAGCTGTTTGAAAGGCTCTGAATGTCTTAAATAACATCAACATGATAATTATTTTAGAGGCACTTAGTACACACGAAGGTGCTGGTTGACAATTTCATAGCTAGTTTGACTTTGGTTTCAGGTGAATTTGTAAAATTAATGCTACTAATAAAATACCGTATTTCTATAATATAAGCTGCGAGAAATTTTCACGAGTTAAAAATTTTTCACCTATGTACTCAAGTGACGAAAAATTTTTAACAATGAATTGCATAACTTTATTAATTCTATACGGCCTTTTCGAATACAGGAGAAGCAGAATGTCAAGCAGCGAAACTGAATTGTGGCATCTCCGTTCCATGGAGGCTGCACCCAGATTCAGAAGTTGTCCATCACAAGTCAAGCAATGGACTGGAGTGGAATTGCTGTAACTAGAAGCTCATTCCATGCAACTTGCATACTTGTGCATATATACTTCATTTAGACCACACCAAGTCAAACCTTAGTTTCTGCTCACCTGCCTGCATGGAAACCTGGAGCCCCAGTTTATGAGTACTATTATTAATATTACAGGCGCTTAAGTGCACGTGACCAGTAAAAATGAAGAACACTGATTTTTTAATACACTGCAAAAGATCAAGATACTCTAATAGAGCAGTCACACTATTAGAACAGTCAGATATATGCTGCACTTCTAAAATGTTTCTGACTAGTTTTATTATAGCAGTGCTTCTGTTACCAGTATAACTTCAGTGCAGTAATGCACCTATCAATGTCAAGCCCCACCCCCGGGTCCCCATACACCTACTGGGGATTTGACATCTACACTTGCCACCTCTGGGGCTTTTGACGGTGGTAGTTTGCTGAACCAAAAATAATAGGTAAATCAAATCCCCTATAGAAACCTCTCTTGAGGTGGGGACATAGTGGGGTTTTGACAAGCTTCTTAGCCCCAGTACTGGGAATTCGACACTAGACTTTGTCAAATCCCCTGTATTCCCCCACCCTACCAGGGGTGGGGAATGGGGAATAACATTGATAGGTGTATAAGTAGCATTAATCACTAGCCTAATAGCATCAGATAGGCCATAGCTTTAACTTTCCTAACAATTCAAATGTGGTCTCAGTCTAGCAACTCTTCTATAGTGGATCTCAACTTTGACTTTCTTATTAGTAACATTCAGTGAGCTCAGGCTTCAACTTTTCCATGACTAAATAAGTGCATGTTTGGTCCTAGATTGGCAAGTGGTTAAAATATCAACTTTCCCACTTGATCACTAAAAAACACTAGCCTGATGACTCAAGACTTTGATAGTTATTCTATTCCTGAATAGAAGGCTGGAAACACATAGTGGGTTAAGACTTCACATTTGAATAAAGAGTTTCTGATGTGTAAATAGCATGAGACATTTCACTTGGAAAGCAAAAATAGCTACATGCATGAGCAGACCTTTCCGATAGCGCTTAGCTATACATTGTTGTACTCAGTTGTTTTATAAATTAGCCATCAACAATATTACTTCCTGCTGCATTTTTGCAGAAATATAATTTCTTATGCTGTAAGAATGTTGGTTAAGCTTGGCTTATAAAATTTGCTAAATTGAGCAAATAATAATGCTATAGCTACAGTGTGTCATCTATCACAGTATTTACTGGGGGTCTATAGTCCTGAAGTCTTAATCATCCGCCCGCCCACATCCCTTTGTTAGCTATAGCTAGGGACCAGAAACTAAGGTATGACTTGGAGTGGCCTTAATGTGTCCTGTAGTAGTTGTCTATCACGGGATCAGATGGCATCATTAAGCCAGGCAAACTTGATTACTTGTTTCTCATCCACAAAAATTCGGATTTCCATGTGGGAAAGAGGTCATTTTTCATTGTTCATTGTTAAAGAAAATACCCCAAATCAAGCTGTCTGTTACTATAAAGGTTAGCTAAAGCCTTTTAAGAACTAGTGCTGTAAAATGATAGCTAGCCTTCTTAGCACCAAAATACGTGTGGACGTGACTGATAACAGCAACAATGAAATCAGAGGTGGTGGGGTAAGAAGGGTTGCGGGCACCGGGGGATGAGAAACAATTAATCAAGTTTGCCTGGCCTTACCAATGTGCAGAGAAATAGACAAAGTGGACGGCTCCCTCTCTCCTAGGATGAGGGAGGCCTTTGTTTTTAAAAGACTGCAGCAACCTCGATCCAGGTGGCCAGAAAGCAGTTAACCGAATTTGTTCAACTTCTCGAATATTATGTTGGTAAAAATTTTTCCCATACATAATTTGTGTCAGATGCTAGCTTCGACAAAATATTTTTAACGGTTTATAAATATAGAAATATGGTACGCATATTTTCATGAGTTTTATAAACTGATCTTGGCATATAGTGTTTACTAGAAGTATGCCTGGCTGGCTCCTCCACAAAATCACTGAGTGTGTGTGCGTGTGTGTGTGTGTGTGTGTGTGTGTGTGTGTGTGTGTGGGGGGGGGGGGGGGGGGGGATTTGCCCCATCCTGGATCCACCATTGTGATAATCAGTAAGGTATGTATAGCATACTATGAGAAGTATATTGCCAATCTAATTACTGGTACACTTCAAAAACTTAGCACAAATTTTAAGCTGACCATACCAGCAAAATCATTGAGTGACGTTGGAGCTCAGTATCCACCCCACCAGGATGAAGAGAGTTAGTGGTCACATTGGTCTCCTCCAGCCTCTTAGCTAGTTCCTTAGTAAATAACACATTAGCTAATTTGCTCCTGTTGTAAGCACCAAATGGACTGTACTTCTCCTCAGAGTTGATAGTGTCCAGATCTATTGGACCACACATTGTGTGCGCTAATGAGGAGACATTCACAATTCTTCCTTCAGGGGCTTGTTTGATCTTGTCCAGTAGGAGGTTAGTGAGTAAGAAGTGGCCAAGATGATTCACACCAAACTGTGTCTCAAACCCATCTTCAGTCTTCATGTATGGGCACAACATTACAGCAGCATTGTTAATCAGGATGTCCACACGTGACTCCTCTACTAATACTTCTTTGGCAAATTTTCTGATCGATGTGAATGATGATAAGTCAAGCTGACGGAAATGAACATCGTTGTTTCCACTCTCCCTTCGTACGTCCACTTCAGCCTTCTTTCCCTTCTCCTGGCTCCTGCACGCAAGAATCACCCTCGCATTCCTCTTGGCCAGGTCAATAGCAGTTTCCTTTCCTATACCAGTGTTAGCTCCTGTAATGATGACCGTTTTTCCGTCCAGTTTAGCTTTAGAATGACACATTCCGCCCGCTGCCCATTTACGGATCATCCATAACACCAGGACCACTCCAACTATTCCAAGCACCAACGGCCACATTCTGGAGGGAACCAGCAAATTCCTCTACGAAAAAGCACTAGAAACAACGAACTGAAAAGTGATCAACACACTGCCGAGTTTTAAGTGGAGTTCACTAAAGCATAGCGACTAAAGACGGTTGTAGCGCACGTCGTCCCAGATCTGTGCTCTTTTAAATTAGCGCAAGCCACTGAGCACGAGACCTACGGATAAAGATCAGTGGAAAAAATGGATCGAGGCCAAGAAGCAAGCAATTTTACTTTAACTCTTCCTATGGAGTTGCTTGTTGCTATTGCATCATGGTTAACGATACGTGACAGGGTGAAGTTACGATGTGTTTCACGCAGGCTGCGAAGTGCTGGTGAAGCACCCTCCCTATGGCGTGAATTTGTTTGGGACTATTATGACCTTCGTGAAGAATTGTACGTGAGCAAAATATTGAAGGTATACGGGGAGCATATTAGAAGGCTAGCCTTTCCCGGGTACTTGTCACCGCAGCTAGAGCTGTTGAAATACTGCAGTAATGTGAAACATCTCAGCCTACCAGTGGTACTGACAGTGAATCCTGATCAACTAGGAGAGGTTGTACGGTGTATGGAGCAACTGCTCACATTAGACATTTACTGGGACACTGATGCACACGTTAAGCCATTGCTTTTGGTGGGATCAAAACTGAGAGAACTGACATTGTATGTAAGCAAAAATTGTGGCTCTGAATCATTTGTTGATTCTGTGAATGACTGGGTGTGTATGGGGTTTAAACCACCAAAGCTAAATATTGTCTTCACTGCAACAAACTACCTTGCACAGATGAATCATGAGTCAGTAGAGAATTGGCAACAATGGAACTCTAAGGTACCAGTTGGTAAAGCTGCTTACTTGAAGGTTTATACTGGTTTAAAAATACCCCTAAAGCTTTTCCCAGTTCAACCAATATTTCAGCTATATTTTGGTCAAACAGCTGTAATTCCTCTTGTACATGCTAAGCAGTGTGGTATATCAGGATTGTCGTTGAATTATTTGCAGTTAACTGATTGTAGCAGTGGTAGTAAGACATTGTACAAAGCAACAGGCTCTGCACTATTATGTCCATCAAATAATAGTATTACCAATCTTCATTTTCTGACCCATTTTGAGATTTATACGTGCAGCTCTTTTCTTCCTGCTGATCTAGAGCAACTAGCTATGGTGTGTCCTAATCTTCAGCGACTTAAACTGTCTACTTGTCGTCAGGTTTTGGAGAGCTTACAAGGGCTACGTGCCATTGCTAATCACTGTCAAGACTTACAAGGACTAAGTATAATGGGTATATCAGTTACACAGCTGGAAAGTCAAATTCAATTGTGGGAAATATTAAGTACCTTGAAACTAACTCATCTCACTGCAGATTTTTGTATTCTAAGTCCATATGTTTCAGGTGTTGAATATGAAGGAATGATGATTTCTCTGTATAAGAAATGTTCAAGCCTGTTAGCTTTAGAGTCTCTCTGTATGGTATATGGCTGTAGAAGATGTTTAAGCTCAGTAAATAAAGACTGGCTAATTCTGCGTCATTTTCCGTCACTCAAATATTGCAATCTGTTCAATTGCTATTCTCGCTCAACAGCAATTCATAGCATGATCACTAACTTTAAAAAGCTCACATGCCTAAGGATCCACAATTCTGCGTTTAGTAGTCCCCTGTCGCTGTCGTCAGCTCCAAACTATAACCTGGAACAGTTATACATTGTTTCAACAAACAGTGATATTCCTGATATTTTTATGAGTTCGGTTTCTGCTCATGGTGGACTGGTACATGTGTTTCTGTCTGTATATGCAGCATCTGTGGTGGGTGTTAGTGAGTTAATAGAAAACTCTCCTAAGCTAGTCACATTTCATTGCCTGCTGGAACGTACATTTGATGAATATGGTATACTGCCAGAAGAAGAGTTCACTGAGTTTGAGTGTACATTAAGGCAAAAATTTCAACACCGAAAGCTATTCAATGTAGGTGGATACAGATTATTGCAAAGAAATAAGCACAATCAGCACTCCTTGAACAGCCCCTACCTAAGACAAACAGATCTGAACTCTTTGTAATTGCATCGATAGTGCCATTGCAGTGCTCAATAAGATCACTTTAAGTTTGAAGCTATGCATGATGAACTTGCAAGCAAGTTATTATTATTATTAATGCTTTACAGTGACCAGCACTGAAGGTCTGACAGCAACATGTGCTGCAGCCTCAGGATTACCTAACCTAACCAGTTGCAACTACAAAGGTTTTTTTTAAAAACTGCTTGGCATTAATTCATATATAATAGTCTACTCGGTAAATACTGTACATACATACATACACAAACATGCATTATAGACGTATGCATTACATATGTAGAAGAAATCTGTATCTGCTATAGTTCTTACAGCAGTATAGCCCGCTACACCTGCACGTAAATTAAGACAGTATATGATATCAGTGTGAAGGAGCATATAATGTGCTGTGTCCACAGACTCCACATGCACACAAAGTAACCAATTAAAAGTGGTCTGGGTGTGCAAGAATAAAACTATTGTGCCTATGCTATTGTACATTGCAGGGAGTCCTCACTTACATGCACAGTAGATAAAGGTTTTGATTTTGCATGATGATCTGAGGTATATTACCTCATGGTCAAGATCCTCCAACTGTCCATCATGACTTGTTCAAAAAATCACAGACCTTGGTGTGGCCAAAATGTAAGATGAGTAATACGCAAGGCAATGCATGAAGGGCTGTATTTATGCCACCAGAGGCATGGGGCTTTGTTTTTTTGATATTTGTCTGTTATGTAATCTCAAGAAAACGTTATTTTTTGTTTTATTAGGAGTTATCAATTGACAACCAAAATGTAATGCTGCATGATACCCAATAAGCAGGTACACAGAGATTGATAATGTTATGCTACAAACTGCTAGCCTGTGTGCTTAAAAAGTTTAATTACTTTGAATATCTGATTGCACAGTAATTTATTGCCCTATTACCCAGCCACCACACAACTAAATTAATGGAATCAAGGAATGATCGTGACATGGTCAGACTTAATTAATACCACAGGAGCAAAGTCACCAGTTTGAGAGAATCTTGTTATACTGTACTACCTTGAACATTACAAACCATTGTGTTTCAAAGTGTATTGACCCTGCAGTCACCTGTTGTATATTGACCTTCCACTGAGTCACAGATTGCTTTATAAAAATATGATTACTCTAGGAAAGTTTTCTATTTTGATGTAAGAAGATATTTCAGGCAAGGGTGTTGAGGTGGAAGGTGTGCTCACCTGCAGGGGTATGGGGGTTGACAACACTTTCAGAATTGTATGGCTCAAACTGCCTCAAATCATTAGAAATTACAATTACACATTTGCAATTATTTTGACAAAACAATGATATAGCACAGTAGCTATGTGTATACTGATTACAACCCTACAATCAAGAGAACTCTTGCTACAATATATCTATTTTTATTTATTAAACTTCACATAAAAGCTGAAGGTCTACAGGACTCGACAGTCTTGTAGCCTAAAAAACAAATTAAACTACTTGCACGGTACAGATATAGCTAAATATTATATGCATACAGTGTGTGCATGAGTGAATTACAAGTAAATTGTGTAGAGTCAATGATCAGAGTTAATTGTGTTATAAAACAGCGTTGAAACCGGGTCACTACTGCTGACCCGGATGACCCACTGACCCGGATAGCAATCCGGGTCAGACCCGGATGTGACCCGGATTGACCCGGATTAAATTAAGCCGAGGCGCGCGATAAGAGCTATGTTTCGGGTATTCTCGAGCGACTCAGGCGGCGTTTTGAGCTTTCGATTCGTGTTGAGTAAACGAGTAGTTATGTGATAACTAAGCCGCTAAGTTTATAATTTAAAATTAGTCAGTGGGTTTGGTTCCACGTAGCTACTGTGAGTTTACAGACTGCAATTGGGTGTGGCTTCGTACATACTTAGTATTGAAATTTCCCAATATATTAAAATGGATGTGGCTCACAAAAGTACTTATCCTGCTGCAAGACTAGACCTAGACTATATACAACTCATACATTAATCGATTAGTGGGCGTGGCCCCACGTAAGCTTGCAGACAGAAACGGACACAGTTTCATGCTACAGACTGTACTTACTAATAAATGGGCGTGGCTGAGCGTATGTTTGTAACGCGATAAGTGGGCGTGGCTCACGAAAGAGCTACGCGACTAGCGTTTATAGGTTCCACGTCGTCAAACGATCAATTTCGTTTCTCACGTGATCCAATCCGGGTCAGACCCGGATAATTTGTAAACCGGGTCAGACCCGGATGACCCGGAGAAAATGTGACCCGGTTGACCCGACCCAGTTTCAACGCTGTTATAAAAGTGTGGAAGTTAGTTGAAACATGAATTGATAGCAGGGACAGACAGTATGAAAGGTGCAGGGTTAAGAATTCTTCCCTGCATGGAGGTAGTAATGTTGAAGGTGATTTGGAATGAACTAACTTGCAAGAGTTTCCAGATAACAAACAGTGTGCATAAAAGTCTCTGATCTTTCAATAGTTTTAAATAAAAGACTATGATATTTCAGTTGTTAAGAAACCTTCCAATACATATAGCACCTAGACTACAACTTATAATCAATCGCTGCATTGGAGGATCACTGATTTGTGGCCTCCCCGGCTTAATATGAAAGTGGTAGTGGGTTTACACTTTGTGCAAGATATGACATCATGATGTTACACAATGATTTATACACTCCCACCACTTTCTAAGTCACCACACCCTTGACTAATCATATAATATCATGAGTCAAGGTTTCTAAAATCACCTAACATATTATTATAAGAACCAAGGCAACTAGAGATATGCTTGTCCTCAGCAGGATTCTGGCATTTCTGAAAGTGTTGCCATGCAGCATCTACACGCCCAGCCACCCTGCAGGCTTCCACCTTGGCACAATTTATATTGTACAGTAGTAGATTTACATTATATGATATGGTATGTAGGGTTTTTAAAGCTTGTAAATTGCAAAGTCCCTGAGGGTTATACCCCTAGATCACCAGAAATTCTTTATGTATTACAGAAGTGCACCACTGTATGTCAGCAAGAACTGACACTGCTCTAAAGCAAGCTGTACTATACTCTCTAGTTAGCACTATTAAATTCTAGCTAGGTTAAATGATAAACATCTATTTTAACTCTAACAACATGGTTATAACTACAGTGGAACCTGTGTTACGGTCACCTGGATTAAGCGGTCACCTGGATTAAGCGGTCACCTTTGCATAACGGCCATGGACACGAGGTCCAAAATATTTTCCCATACAAATTATTTTATTATTATTATTATTTAATGGGTTTGTAGATGCCAAGGCAAGCTAACTTGCCAGGCTAGGCTGCAGGCCTTTGAAGGTACCCATATCTAGATTGCTTCCAAAAATTATCCAAGCGCAGCTTGAAGGACGTAGGTTGCAACTGTTGGTGCTGAAATGATAAAGTCAGGTAAGGATTTCCATAGATTGACTATTCTATTTGTAAAAAAGTTCTGCCTAACAAGTAATCTTGATGTCAACTGTCTGGCACCACGGCACCATTTCAATTAATGCGCAATTATCACACTTCCTGCCTTTCAATGAATACTATATAATCTATCAGGCTTCATTGCTTAAACAAACATTCATAACAAGCTCACCTTGTCCTTTCTATACTAGCTAAAATATTACTGCATTGCAGTTGGCGCGAGCCTCTTAATAATAATCACTCATCTATAACGGCCATAGCCACTAAAATGAATGCTGCTGACCACCTTATACAGGTTTTCTCTATAACAGCCACCTGTATATAAAGGCCAAATATATCTGGTCCCAAGGTGACCATTATAGACAGGTTCCACTGTAGTAAGGTAATCACAACTATACTTACACAAAACTAGAACTAAAAAATACTCAAGTTAATAAAGCTGGTAGCTACAGTAATCATAAATTCTTCATACCAAAAAGAAACGAGTAAAATGACATAATGCCTTTAATGAACAATAACTAAAGTTAGCTAGACTACTACAGTTGGCGGGATCACCAATATATATCTACAGTTTGGTCCACTCTTCACTCCTCTTCCACAAGTCCTCAGCTGCTTTCTCATCCAATGCATGTTTACTTGGAGCTGTTATTTTGCAGTCGGAGTAATATTCACCTTCAAAACACAACACATCAGTCATGGAAACAGTAACAATGTACACTACCTGAATTAACATCTTCTGACACTGCAAGATGGATGGTAGTCTGTGCCCCCTGCTTGGCAGTTTTAAAAACCAACCAACCAAGCAAAAATACTGCAGTCTATATGTATAGGTATACATTAATGAAGTGAATTAAAACAAGTAATGTTATGCAACTCCAAAAAAAGTATATACCCCCATGCAGTTAAGGCCCTTAGGGACGGATTTGACCAATAAAATTTAATACAAACCATGCAATTATTAGTAAGAGTGGCTAAGTCACAAATTTTGATGAAATTATTCACTTTGTAATAAAAGCACCACATTTTCTGTAGAAGTTGAGTAAGGTATACTAAATCATTTGAGACATGGTGCCACATCAAAATCATCGTCTTAGGAAACTTTTAAATTAGTTTATAAGCCCATTTCTAGCTGGTCAGGAAACTATAGAAGTACATTCCAAATCTTTGTTTTTGCTTAAATAGCATGAATGTATAAATTTACAGGAAATCTCTCAAAATGTGATAAACACTTCTCACAATCCAATATAAATAACATTGCACAAACATGGTTTCATATACCTTTACCCTCTTTACTTCTTTACATTGCAAGCTAATGGCCTGGATGGACACTTCAGCTTTTGAATATGAGCATCCCTTGCCTGTCTATACAGATTTAAAGTAGTTCCAGTATATTTACTATTGAACATTTTATGGCTTCCCAATACATTTTCTATTCGTTTTATTTGTTAGGTTCTTTGAGCGTGATATGATTAACAATTTTAATGGCACTTACCAAGTTAGGTGCTTTTATCAAAGCGAACAACGTTTTTTTAGCTTAGTTGTTCTACTGTTTTTGTCATAATACATACAACAAAGAGTTAATGAGAGTATATCTATATAGTGCTATAATAGATGATTGTGAATTTGTGCAGAAGTTAAACAATTTTTTCTGTGTAATGTAGACTGGCTAGTATACTTAATCACAAAGACCATTAGGTATGTGTTCAATTTGGACAGCAAGACCAGCACCGTTGTATGAGATAGTGCTGATATGGATTATTTAGTCAAACCGTAGTATCTATTTTTGATGCTGTCTAATTTCTTAACATTGCAAAACCACGAAGTAGTCCTTTAAAGTTTCCCAATGTATCTGTTAAACTTCAAAGCATCCATCTTATGGCTATGCAAATTTTTGTCATTTATGATGTAAGAAGGATTGAAATGATACCTGGGTTTTACCCTAACGCTAAACAGTGAGGCCAAAACTAACCGTGTAACTGATATCTTTTTAGAAAGTAAACTCGCAAACCCTTTATGTTAGAGTTAAAGCACCGCCGCACATGTGTATGGAAAATACAGTACGAGGGTGTGTGTAGAGAGGCTAATACAGCACGAGGCAAAGCCGAGTGCTGTATTTGCCTTGAGACACCCCCCGAGTACTGTATTTTTCGTACACACAGGCAAGGCGGTGCTGTAAATGTTATATTGTACTTCCTGGTTGCGTCTGGCTCGGAGCAATTCTCTCTAGTACTCAAACCACTGCGATTTTCGGTGATAAGGATATCAGTAAGTGTTCATATAATCTATTTCTAGTTGTAGAACAAACTAATATGATTAGTCGGGCTAGTTTTAGCGATTTACAATGTCAAGCATGTGACTCTAGTCAATCGTGCTGTCTTAGTGGACTCTGAGTCGTGTATAAAAGCTTCGCAATCAGACGATCAGTAAGTGTTTATACAATCTATTCCTAGCCGTAGAACGAACTCGTAGGATTAGTTTGGCTGGTTTTGGCGATTTAAAGTGTGTTGTTTATGTAACACTCCTTAAATAAATTCTCCACATAACTGTACTGTATTTGCCCAATTAGCTGCATACTGAACTGTACTGTATGACTCATACAGTACAGTTATGCAGTTGATATAGTACTCTATGGACAATACGATACGCAGCATCGCTTTGATCCTCCCACGCAAAGTACAATATATACCTTTATAAAATGATCCACAACTCAATGGTGGATGTGCCTATCACCTTGCAACAAGTTCCATTTGCTTTGCCATTAAATTTTGTATCAGGCCATATATGACTCATGTGAGTAAACCCACTCTACAGGGTGATTTGTTTATAGCTGAACTCGTTACATGCTGACTTGATTGAAAAAGATGAATAAAAAGACTTTAAAAATACACAATAAAATAAGATGAACTTGAAGGCGCATTCGGGGAAGGAGTTTCCACAGCAAAAGTGGTTAGCCCAAAATCTTCAGTATTACCTAAAATACTTCCCATAGATTGCTTTACAATAATAATTCTTTTTAATTATTCAGTGAATTTTTCTACTTGTTCTACTTGACTAATGCCCTGATGCCTTCAGACAAGTGTAACTTGATAACAGCTAAGGCTACAGCCTTGATTTTTTCACTGTACCACGTCACTTCAGGTGTAGGCGGCCTCCCTTGTTGCACTACTTTTTCCCTAGTCTCGTGCCCAGACCCCACCCACTGTGTTGAGTAGGGTCTAGTGACAAACGTTGGAGTTTTGGGCCCTACGCCACTTTTCTTTTCATACGAATCAGACACTTTAATTTAGCTACAATGCGATTTGATAGGCTAGAACGATGAAGATGGCCGACTGGTATAAACAATATGGTGGCGGGCCCAAAAATGTAGTGTAAGTCACCAGACCCTATACTCCATGCAGTGGGTGGGGTCTGGGCACGAGACTATTTTTTCCCTTGTTACACTACATTTTTAAAATCCCTAATCAAACTTATAACTCCTTGTACTTGTATTTATCAGGTTGAGAGGCACTACCTAACGAGTGATACATGAGGTCCATGCGATGTAGCAATCGTCAGTTCAATGTGCATGTACATTGTTGTATACAAAGCAATCAGCCCTGCTAGTGCTACAGTTGGATTTTGCTCAGCGGGTCACATGTCAGAACACTTTGTTCTGATCTGATAATCAATAAGGTGTGTAATGCACCATCAGATGTATACCACCAATCCAACTAGCAGTACACCCCTATAAAATGTGTAAGCCTAACACAAACTTTAAGCTGATCATACCCGAATCAGGATTGTGTGACGCTGAGCCTCAGTATTCACCCCACCAGGATTAAGAGAGGTAGCGATCACATTGGAACCCTCCAGCCTCTTAGCTAGTTCCTTAGTAAATAACACATTAGCTAATTTGCTCATGTTGTAAGCACCAAATCGACTGTAGTTCTCATCAGAGTTGATAGTGTCCAGATCTATTGGACCACACAATGTGTGTCCAACTGAGGAGACGCTCACAATTCTTCCTTCAGGAGCTTGTTTGATCTTGTCTAGTAGGAGGTTGGTGAGTAAGAAGTGGCCAAGATGGTTCACACCAAAGTGTGTCTCAAACCCATCTTCAGTCCTCATGTATGGGCACATAAATATACCAGCATTGTTAATCAGGATGTTCACACGTGACTCCTCTACTAATGCTTCTTTAGCAAATTTTCTAATCGATGTGAATGATGATAAGTCAAGCTGACGGAAATGAACATCATTGTTTCCACTCTCCCTTCGCACGTCCACTTCAGCCTTTTTCCCCTTTTCCTGGCTCCTGCAGCAAGGACTACCCTTGCATTCCTCTTGGCCAGATCGATAGCAGCCTTCTTTCCTATACCAGTGTTAGCTCCTGTAATGATGATTGTCTTCCCATCTAGTTTAGCTTTAGAACGACACACTCCGCCATCTGAAAATTTACGGATCATCCATAGCGCCAAGATAACTCCTACTGTTCCAAGTACTAACGGCAACATTTTAACGGGACTGCCAGCAAACTCACCAGCAAATTACTGACTGCTGGAATGGTCTCTCAGCTAAGATACTAATGTACCTCATACCATAAAGGATCTATGCTCGTACTGTACCAAGATGTATTCAAAAAACCGCACTTAAAAGATTCCTACCCATTAATAGATGAATTTCATAATAATGAATTTTAAACCATTCCCCCTAGCTACCTGAATGTTACATTATTTTGTCGGTGTGAATGCCAAAAGTAACGTCTCCAAGTTTTAAAAGGATATATGGCATCTAGTCTATATAGATATGACATTTTACAGTTTGCAGTTTCAAGTTCACATACGTACCGGCATTATCAATGGGAGGGGGTAACATAGCTACAGTTGTCCCTTCTGGGCAATCACATGGATAATGTATGTATGGGAAAACCACAAATTTCAAAATGTCATATCTCATGATCTATATACCCTATCACTTTAAAATTTGGATAGGTTAGCTAATTGTGAGATTCACACCTACAAAATTTAACAACTGAGTTAACTGATTGAGAAATGAATTTGTTGTTTTCCTACACATTATCAATTTATGTGATTGCCCAGAAGGGGCAACTGTTGCCCCCTCTCATAGACAATGTATGGAAAAACGACAAACTTTAAAATGTTATACAGTGGAACCTCTCTATTACAGACGGGACCCAGAATTTTGCTGGGCCACTTTTTGCTGTAATATAGAGGTTTTCCTCTTTCAGAGGTAAAAAATGTACGTATTCAAACCAGACCTGTTGGGACCAAAATTTTTGTCCTTACTATGGAGGTTTTTTCCACTTTGTGTCCTTAATTCGGGGAGTTTGTTAGAGAGGTTCCACTGTATCTCATGACCTATATAATGCTATCCTTTTAAAATTTGGAGATGTTAGACATTTAGCTACCCCTACAAATATTGTAAAATCCAGGGATAACTTTTGTTATTATGAAATTCATCCATTGTGTGAGTTGTAACTGCCAGGCGAACGGTTCTTTACCATGAAGACATCGTAAATACAAGGTATTGATTGAAAATGTTGTGTAGCTAGGTCTGGTGCCATGAAGTGTAGCATGCGTTCATAGGTTTATAAACTGGGGTTTATAAATCTATGGTGTGTTGGAGCTCGGGCTGACACAAAGTAAACGCTATCAACACGGAAGTAAGCACTATCAAAAAGTACAGTTGTGCAGACCTCAAAAAGAGTATGATGCATAAAAAGGGTATACTGATTAGCTACTAGTTACATAGCTACTGTCAATTACAAAAAAAAAATTACTTATACTATACACATTGATACTAGTCCAGCTAGGCTGTGCTTGAATTGGTCAATCTCTGTTAAATCAATCACGTGTTGGGGGTAAGGAATTCCAAATGTTAATTACAGAGGGGGGAAAAAAAATTTATAACAGTCAATTCCGCTAGTCATCAGGGTTAAAATCTTTGTCATGGCCTCTGATGTGATGAGTGTTAGGGTTAGGATTAAGGAAAATCATCATCAATTTGGTGAGAAATAACATTGTAGCCTTCTGTTCATTTGGGCCAGTTAAGATTAGATAGCATTTCAGTGATGCTGGTATATCTAGAATGGTTGTTAGATACAAACCTTGGTGCTCATCTTTGAACATTTTCAATGGCATCAATGTCTCTGTGTGTGGAGTGACCCAGTAGTGTAGCCACACCAGGGCTGATCAGGGCTAGAGCCCTGGTGTTCACAGTTAAAGCCCTGGTAATTTGAGCTCAACCTGTCAGTTTAAAGTACTGTTAGCCCTGGTAATGTCAGCTGAAAGCCTTGGTAGCCCTGGTAATTATGAAAGGCTCTGCTTTTAACACATTTTTTTCTGTTAGGTTCCCTCTACCTTTGTAGGAATTAAGGTGTTTCCGTCACTAGTTGTCCGAAAATTTTCACAGCATGATTAGGGCACTCCCCCAAGATAGACTGTTAACAAATTAAAAGCTGGTTGTACAGAACTACCAATGTAATTGATGTACCTCAACCCTTGCTGCATCTCTGACTCCTGGAAAGCTTTAAGAATTATGTATGTCTCCATAACAGATGAAGATTCATCCCAGTTGCAGAAGCACCCGTGTGGAGGTATTTTTCCACCAACGCATATTAAACAATATTTGTTTCTCACTCACAAGTGTAGTATTTTGCTTGTTTCCAGCCCAGTGATGATTGCCGCACCAGACTTAGCATTATAACCGTGCTTGTAACAGAGTTTTGACCACCCCCATTGACAATCATGGTGATTGCTGGAACAAGACTTGATTCTGCATGATACTATTGTGCTCGAGATATGGTTATAGCTTTTTCAGCAACACCAGCTTCCTTCATTGAGCCCTCTAAAATGGTCCACCACTTCTTTTTCAGCATCATAAATGCTTTCTTCGTCATGACAGGTATGCCTATTACTGCCATGGGTTCTGTGAGTGGTGCATGACCTCTTCCTGTAGCCATTTTCCCCCACACAGCAGCTAAACTGCACTCCTAGTATTCATCACCAGTAATTCCTTGAATCCAGGAGGATGTTGCAAAGCCAAAATTGTATTGCAGCCAGTATACACCTTGATGATATAATGGAGGCAAAGCCTTAACGGTTATGCTCACTGGCTTATAGCTGGAGATCTAAAGAACGAGACAAATCACACTGTAAAAACTCCAAGCTTTCTTGTTCATAACATTAGCTCAACTTCAATCTAAAAATACATCATTGCAACATCCTGTACAAACTTTTAAAATTACTGGACAGGCAGTATTTTCTCCAGAAAACCAGCATGAACAAAATTTATGCACATACATGCATACATGCACAAATTTGTGATAATTACAGTTACATATTATATCAGTTCTAGTTTGTTACAAATGATTCCAATCAGGGAATTTGATTCAATGATTCTGACTAAGAGATTGCTGCAATCAGAGATTGAACAGGGAAAGTAACTGAATTTATGTGAATTTGTGAATGATTTTATATTTGATACAGAATAACTATAAAGAGCAAACCATATTTTTGGAGCAATGTACGTTATAATTGATTTTCATTGGTACTTCGTCAAATACTTCATCATATTCCTTAAAGAGACAGCATATTCTCCAGAAACAGGTGGATCTCAGATAAATTACTTACCTTTTCAGGTATTTGTTTGAGGCTAACACAGGTTGCAACAAATTATAGCTAAATGACAGTCTTAGCTCAACATAATTATACAACAGTATACTCCAATTCCTATAAATATCTATAGGTATGTACATGTACACTGCAGACCTAAGGTATAGCTAGTGTAGACTTGACCTTGACCGTGCTACTAATCCCACTCATAGATAGGGACTCTAGACTCTCAGTTTGGTATGGCACAGTGCTGAAAGGAAAACATAATCCTGCTCAGAATGGCTGCCCTCACATTGTATCACTGATAAACTACATAAAAATCCTTATTTACAACTTCATAATTTGCTACACTGCTTCTCTGAATACTGTGACTGTTTTATTAGAGTGATTAACAGCTCTGTTAGAGTATCTCGATCTTTTTAACGTACGATCAGAAAATCGCAAGGGGGGCTCCAGCCCCCCTTGCCCACTGGGTTGCTACACCTATGATAACACTGATGAACACAAATGTATCCATATATACACATAGCTACCAGCCATCTAAAAGTATCAGTATCTATAGCTAGCTACATACTGATATATTGCAGTAATTCATAATGCTACATGCAATTCTACTGAACAGTAAGAAGCACTTTACACTCACCATGCAATAGAACATTCAGGCATAACTCCAAAATTAATAATGTTATAATCAGTGAAAGCCAAAAAAACTAGGGGACAGAAACAGGATTATCACTTGGAACAGCCTTAATTATTATGTTATCCACAAATGGATTTATAAAAACTACACAAACTATTGTAAAATAATTTTAAAACTAAAATATGGGTAACAGAGATCAGTTAAAGTTTACTGGGGCATGCTGGCACTTTTTATTATTAACACTTTACAGTGACCAGCACTGAAGGTTTACTTTCTTGGCCACGCGACTTACCGTGAGTCTTGATCTTGATCACATTCAACCCTCCTGTGATACTTACAATTCCTCAGAATGATACCTGAATAGAACAGCCTACAAATCTATAACTTTCTCTTGCAGATTTTAAATATGTAATTTTGTATTAGCATTTCACCCTTTTAGGAGCTTGCTAATTAATAAAAATGAAGTGAAGAAATTGCCATTGGCCTAATGGCCTACCCTTTTGATACGAAGAAATTACTTGAGTGTATCAAAAAATTACTTGAGTGTATATCTATTCTATGCTGTATGGCATGTCATCCTACAAGATTCTTTAAAGATATTTCAATTCATCTTGTACTCGAGCACACTGTCAACTACCAATACTTACACTATTGACCCTCAAGTTTTGTCATGCCCTGTATACACTATATTTAACTTTTCAGTATAGTATCTGTCTTTGTTTACTATTTTCCATTGTATTTTATTTTTTGAAAGAGGCACTCTTGTACAGTCTACTGTTCTTGCCTCCCTATGCCCATGACCTTATGAAAATGAATGAATCTGCTTATCTGTATAGTCTGCAAGCTGGCTATATCATAGTTGAATGCATGTATGTAGTGCAGGTATGCACACAGAATTGTGACAACAATAGCTATACATCTTCAAGAGATCGAGGATTTGACTGATCAGCATTAGTGAGGCCACAATGGATACAGGTAAACATGTAGTCAAAAAATCAATACCAGTTTGGTCAAAACTGCTAACACTGACCAGGAAATCTCTCTTGCGAGTGTTCTTTCATTCCTCATCATAACTGTACGATGTTTATTCACATTCGCTGCAAAGACATGTACATAGTATGCCTAAGACCCCTTTATTCCAGACACTAGACCATGCTTATTATATAGAGAGGTGTCTTGACTCATGCATGCAGAATACATGCTGATTATCAAGGTGTCCCTGATTCCATTCTGATTATATACATTCTACACTAGATGTTCCATGCAGGTTATGAAATAGAATGTGAAATGTAAATAAAGCCATACGATTTCTTTTTTAAGACATTAAAAATTACCAACTAGATTACTATTATAGTTCAAGATATGAGGCTATTTCATGCAAGCTTTTCCTCCTATAATTATAACCACTGAACATGCAGTATTGGATCAGCTGTTAATTTAACATTGAGACTCAAATTCAACTGCTCTTACAATATTTTCAAAGAAAGGAATACAATTACTTTAAAGCTTCTTGTTATAAACTATATGCAGACAATACAAAAATATACAATAGCTTCTAATTGCAATTTTGTGAAAAACACTATGTTAAATTAATATGCTTGTGAATTAAGCAGCTTGCTACTGACTAATCAGCTAGAACAGTTGTATGCAGTGCATGTTAGTTATGGTGTAATAAAATAATGCGTGCTGTGTATGTATACGCATAACATGTAAAAATGCTAATTTATTAAGAGCATTACAGCAAGGTGTAGTTGACAGTCTGCAACGGTGCTGTGTCATCTGTTCCATTATCAATATGCCTACTGCCACTGTAGGCTTTAGCACTGCCTCTACGAATTTCTTCATCAGAGGGATTATTCTCTGTAAATCTATAAAAAGCCATGACTACTGTGCTTAT
Organism: Dysidea avara; assembly: GCF_963678975.1. Classification (NCBI taxonomy): domain Eukaryota; kingdom Metazoa; phylum Porifera; class Demospongiae; order Dictyoceratida; family Dysideidae; genus Dysidea; species Dysidea avara. Next base: position 21,634,772 of record NC_089279.1, on the reverse strand, counting down.
GTTCTCTGGTGATGTAGTATGATTCTTGATATGTCTAATGTATCGTTTCCAAGCAGCCAGTACAATAAAGTAAATGATTGGTAAATACACTAAGATAGTCTGGAACACAAAAGCTGTAAAACTTGGAGAAGCATTGAGGGATTGAACATAGAGTTGGTAAAAGCTCAACATAGAAATTAGTGTTAAAATGAAAAACATGCATCCATCAACAATGTTGTAAAATGAGTTCTTATAAGGTTGGAAACAGCATTGAATGACTAGCATGAACAGGAATAATCCTCCTTGCCACAGGTACTGTAAATCTGTTGACGGAGTAAATGCATATGCTGCCAGTACTGCAAGACGGTAAACGAAATAGATGGCTGAAAAACGCAAAACTATGAAGTTATTGTTTTTGTAGCATTCTTGAACGATATCATAATACTTACTGGTTCGTCGGCACCATGGAAAGATAAACAGAACAAAGGGAACAGAAACCATTATGATTAAGAGAACAGAAGAAATCAGAATGTAGTACCAGTGCTCTGTATACTTCAGTGTTCCATCTAACCAAAATACTTTAAGTGTATATTTAGATTCATCTTTACCTGGTCCGTACAGTGTAGTAGCAGTTAAGAGATCAAATGCAATGGCTGTTATTTTGGTATAGCATAAAATTACAACTGTATAAAGTCCATGGATACGAAAAAAGGAACCTTGTTGTCCAGGAGGCAAACCAGTAATGATCCTTTTACAGTGGACAAAACTACGGAGACAATGATGGTACCACTTGGAACTTCCTACCTGTGGGTTCTCTTTTACAAAACAATGTCTGTATTTATGGTAGAGTTTGGATCTTCTGATGCATGGACGTTCTTCCAACCAGCCAAGTGCATAAATACTAATTACCAATAGGATGATGAATATTACTACTATTAAGTAATATAGTAGCACCACTGCACTTAGTGCACTATCTGTACGAAATACGCAAATACCAGAAATCAGTACTTCTATGAAGTTTAGATTCCACACTCCATAAAGAAATCCGTATATTTTAGAAACATCTTCATAAGGGACATCAATTCTTCCACCTGCATACACATCCATATAAGGTAGCAGTTGGCTAAACAGGAGAAATGAGTTTAATGGGCCATTTACTAAGCTAATGTTCAAAATTCCAATCATGAGAATAAATATTGTTAGTGGAATAAACTTACACACAATTATCAGTACAAACTCAATTCCTTTGTCCATACATTTTCCACACATGTAATCCTGGGAGTTTATATACAAGTAGTGTCCATCTGCACATTTTCCACAAAGTCTACCTGTTCTGTTTTTTGGCCGACAAAACGTTCTATCTAATTCTGGATTTGATGCATTTGATGGAAGCTGCAGAATTGCATCACTATCATTGCAGTATCCTGTAGGACAATCTGAGGTTAATAGCACGCTTACTCCATCAAAATCATCGTAAGTGGCAAAGTGTGCAGACCTTATTTTTGCAACCAGATTAAGATTATCACATTCTACTATTCCTAAATACTCTTGACCAGGAACATTTACTGAACACTCGCAACTTGTATTATTCTGGATTGCATCATTTGGGTAAAACCCAGGAGGACAATTGGCCAATTGAATGTTTACTGTAATTGCAAGTGGTATATTTCCTCCTGTAACCATTTGCAAGTCAATGTTACTTCCTGGGGGTCCATACAGTCGTGTATATCCATTTATGCTATAGGTGAATAACTGATCTACAACTGCAACAGAGTTGTTACTAGAGGTTACAAAATAAACAGCATCAGCCTTTACATTCCTTTCATTTTCTGCAATAAAATTAAATTGATACAGTCTTCCTGGTGGAATAGAATCATAAGTAGGGTTAACATTTTTCACATATGTGATTTCTGATGAAATTTCATTGTCTAAATCTGTCACATCAGTGCTATCATCATACAAGAAAGAGCCGTTCCAGAAAAACACCTGACTTATATCACTGTATGAAATTTCCTTGGGATCTAGTAATCCTCCCCAAACACATGTAAATAAAGTGGTTGCAAAAATTGAGTTACCGTTAATAGCAGTGTTACGAGAAAACACAACTGTTACATTTCTTTCCTTCCATTTGTAAGGAGAAACAGAAGGGTTTTGATACATAATAGGGCAGTGATAATTGCTGACCAAATCTCGCTGGCCAGTGGTAACAATATATATTGCACCACCCTTCCCTGTAGCAACATTGCTGGTGAAGGTTAACTGAATATTGTCATAAAGGACAATGTATGAACTTTCAAATAAAGCAACTGCACCACCATTTTCTGCAGTATTATTTTCAAAGATGAACACAGCTCCACTATAAAAATGATACAAAGTAGATACACCCACAAGCGCACTGCCATAGTTACTAATAAAAGTGTTCTTGTTTTTGAACACGATTGGAACTGACCAAGAATACAATGTTCCAAGCCCTAAAAGTTTTACACTTTTATTTGTGTAATGATTGGTATTCTCATTGAAGCTACATGAATCAATTATAAAATTAGCTGTTTCACCAATTGGATATGGGTGTGCATAAATATCCAAAGCACTTCCTAACCGCCCAACATTTCTAATCCATTTACATCTTACAGTAGAGATGAACGTGGTTGATTCATCCACTTCCCTATTTGTTTCAATGGATATTCCTCCACCAAACAAAGCAAAGTTAGCTATAAATACACAGTCAGTGACAGATATTTGTGTATTATAATTTGAGTATATGTCAAGTAGTACTGCTATCCTTACTGCTCCACCCCCAGTAGTGGAAGTATTCACGTGTTGGACATGATTGTTTTGAAACAATAAACCATCTAAGGAAATATTATTTCCTGTGCTATTTCCAAACATTTCAATACTCAAGCCTCCACCCCACAATGCACTGTTATTTCTGAACTTGCAGCCTGTAATAATGACACTGTTATTCTGAGCTTTACTTCTGAATGAAAAATGTAACCCTCCACCATGACCAAACTGCCGATGAACACTAGCAATAGGTACATGATAAGAAGATGTTGTGTCATTAGAAAAAGCCACCATGTTTGAAATAAACGAACAATTTCGGACAATGTATACGGCATTGGTGGTTGTGGTTATATCACAGGGTTGTACTATATGAGACTTACAGTAAGTGAAGGCAACTGAGACTCCACCACCTCCGGGGAGGTCTTCAGCTTCAAGAGGTATATTGAACTGAAAAACTGAATTAATAACATGAACATTACCAGTCACATGATACATTGTCATTCCAGTTCCAGTACTGTTAGTAATTATTAGCCCATCAATTGTAACATCTGAACAGTTTACCAGATGCAGTGCAGTTCTGAACATGATGACATCCCTGTTGATTAATGTACTATTCATAAGTTTTCCTCCTCCAATTAGTGTGAAATTGGCTAATACAAGTTGATATGTGTCAAAAAAACCAAGTCCAGTGCCAAAATCACATTCAATTACTGTTGTATCATAACCATCTCCTACTATGGTTACATTTACCACATTGTAAAATGATATACTAAAAGCCTTCAGGCTATATGTTCCCTGATGAAGCATTATGGTTGTGAAAGATGCAAGGCTATTTGTTAAAGCATAATCTAATGTTTTACAAGGCCCACCATTTCCACCATAGCATAGAGGATCGTCATTTCCAATGGTGTTATCTACTTCAACTGTAATGGCAAGTGAAGCAACCAGCAGAGACGATATTATGAAATATATTGCTGTTACATCCATACCTGTAGCCAAAATACAATGATGGATAAATAAATTTAATGCACTTATAAAAAACAATGTGTTAGCAGTTATTGGTGGGATACTTTATAGCAAAGTTATAAAATTTATTTATCGTAAGCACTTCTTAACCATTCACCACCTTTTAAAACATCCTTATTGTGTTTTCATCTTACATTGGTACTTGCCATATGCATGCGCAGCTAGGGCCATTGCAGATTTCATGTTAATTACAATACTGCATTGGAAACCAAACATTAAACATCAGCCCAGTTCATGTTCTGTCATGCACATGAGTCTTAACAAGTATAATGTGACATGAGCATGCAGGTTTACCAGCAACAGAACTACATGTAAGCAATTATCAATATAGGTGCAAACTATGTGGTGCTAGTGGTACCTGTCCTACATACGTAGCTGCATGAGTGAGGAGCTAAACAGCGTGTTGGGAACTGAACTTGGAACATGCATACACTTCATAATTATAACACTGTATTTTGTACTCTAGGTTAGGCCTTAGTATTCCGCTTCCGTTTCTTATAATTACCACAATATAGTTATGGCTTCAGTAGTGTGAAGATTGTCACTAGTTATCGCTCTTGTTATCACCTTCGATCGAACCTACTATCACCAGCCCTGCAACATTTCTGGTGCTGTGACCACTCTAGACCTTTCTGGTCTTCATCGCAAGTGTTTCAACCTGGTACCGTGGTGTAAAACGGTACCCGTAGAGGCAAGCATGCTGCCATATTGACACTGTTGTTTTCGTTGACTCTATTTTCAGACAAGCTGACGATTCATCGAGATGTCCATGGAAGAGCTGGAGCACAACACTACATCACATCGCACCTACAGAACCCACCCGAAGAAATTAGTTTCGAAGGTTATGGAGACAGTCAAAATATTTAACTCAGACTACCACACTAACAGACCTTTGCGACCAGTTCAAAAGGAAGCAGACTAGCTAGATACAAAGATAGCTGCATCACTCACCAACGAGGAGAAGCTAGAGAAAGAAATCACTAACTCTGAAGAGTATTGTTCTCTCATAGCCACGAACATCACCAGAATCGCAATCTTATAGAAGTCAGTAAGGTAATTCAACCTCCACCACCTGTCCACACCCCTCAACCAGTTACAGAATCAACCGAGATGTACGCTACCCCAAGGGTTTCCCCAGAACATATTGCTGCAACAGTGACCCATAAACCCAAAGACATATCACTCGTCATCCCAAGTTAAGTATTCTACTGTTTTCTGGGGATATTCTAGACTGGCAATCGTTCTGGGATTGTTTTGAGACGGCTGTGCACAATAACCCTGCATTATCAGGGGTACAGAAACTAAACTACCTTCATGCCCAGCTGCAGGGTGGAGCTCTATGTGTAATTTCTGGTCTGCCACTCACCAATGATAGCTACAATGACTCGGTAACACTGCTGCAAGACAGATATGGACAACCCCACAAGCTAATCAGTGCTCACGTGAATGCACTCATTGATATGTCAGGTCCAACTAACTCACTTGACTTGTTGCAACTATTTTATGATGCAATCAAAACACATACTCGTTCTCTCACATCACTTGGTAAACTTACTAGTGAGTATGAAGCAATGCTAGTTACAAGTATAATGGGTAAACTACCAATGGATATCAGGCGTAATCTGGCCAGAGCTCATGGAACAGATGAGTTGACATTTGACAACCTTCGAAAGGCTATTCACAGTAAAATTCACATCTTAGAGATGAGTACAAGCGACGTCACCAAGCGCTATCAGTCTGGACACCCACCAACTGCTACCTTCCTTACAAATACTGACAGAAAGACACAACATGTACATGGCATTACTGAACAGAAAGTATCCACCTGAAATAGTTTATTGCCATGGCATTCATGCTCCTATAAATTGCCTTACTGTGAAAGATCCAAAGCAACGGTTGGACATTGCAAGACAACACAAGTTGTGTTTTAACTGCCTAGGAAGACACAAGGTATCACAGTGCAACTCTAAACACCACTGTTGGATCTGTACTCATAAACACCACATGAGTTTATGTGCTGATACAGAGAAACCATCAGACAAGTCAACAACTGGAATCATGTTGAGACTGCTTGAGCAACCTTCAAACAGTTCAGGAAATGCAAGTGTGAAACCTCCCATTAATACCACTACTGCTAACACCAATGCTTCACTTACCACACTGTCATCTCCAAATACTCAACACTCTACGGTCTCACACACAAACAAGATTTATATAACTCTTAAAGACTTATAAGACTATGTTATAAAGTCATAAATATATAAAAAGTTGTTTTCGTTGACTCTATTTTCAGACAAGCTGATGATTCATCGAGATGTCCATGGAACAGCTGAAGACCAGATCTGGAAGGTATGTCCCACTTTCTGTCCTCGTATTGCTGTACCACTAACACACACAATCAACACAGAAGTAGTGCAATTGCCATACTTAAGGGAGCTACCACTAGCTCACCCCGTGGACCACTATTGGGACTTTGTTGAAGACAACATTATCGGAGGAAATGGTCCTACAGCAATGAGTTCTAAATTAGGGTACCTTCTTTCTGGTCCACTTCCAGTAGCTCAATCCCAAAATGAGATCACCAGTACCTTTCACATATATTGGAATAACTAATGATGTTACTTGTGATCTGGAGAAGTTTTGGACCCTAGAAACAACTGGCACAGAACCTCATAAGGACAGTGTCTTGAGTGCAAATCAACAGTTTCTCAAACATTACTCTAAGAATTCCATCACACGATTAAACGGCAAGTCTTATTATGCCAAACTCCCATGGAAGGAACATCATCCTCCCCTACCATCAAACTATGTTTGTTTACGAGTTCGCTCTCTTACCAAGCGTCTGGCACAAACTCCTGGTATGTTACAACTCTATGATGGGGTCATCCAAGATCAGGTTCATAGAGGGTTCATTGAGTGGGTAGACATATCCAACACACCAAACACAGGGAAAGTTCATTATATTCCACATCATTGTGTGAAGAAGAACTCTGCAACTACACCAGAGTGGTATATGATTGTAGCTGCTGCCAATCCAGAGGTGATCCTTCTCTCAATGACTGTTTATCACAGTGTCCTGATTTTCTCAACAATAGCTGTCACCATTAGATATTACCTCCTCAGATGACAATAATACAGTTGCAAACCCTTGCCCAACACATAGTTCAGCAAGGAAAGCGATGGGCAAGTTTGCAGAGTGGGCGGACTCTCTCTTGCCCCCCCCCCCCCCCCCGGAGGATGAACTTGAACATGCATACACTTTGTTAGGGTCTACAATCCAAAAAATCAATTTTTACAAATTGATCTCCCTACCATTGTGGAATGTTCATTATAGTATCCCATTGCTAGATCCACCATGAAACCAGAGGCATGATTGTTGTCTTCACAGAAATATAATTTTTAGTATCTCGCAAGATGCAAAAATTTAATTTATTTTTTAAATTTCATGCTCCACATGAAGGACCGGATGAAACTTGCTACTCATTACCAGAGTGCTGTAGTTAAAAAGTACACACAGTAATAAGCAAATGATTTGCTAGGTGCCCGGTACAGGGTTACTTTGGAGAAAAAAAAAAAAAAACAGACAAAGAAATACGAATATTTGATTTCAAACTGCCCTACCACCCAAGGAAAGAGAAGCCAACTCTTCCTCATAGTGTTTCAATACGGTTGAGGGCATAGTCTGTCTATGCTGTTAGTTTGGAAAAGATCTGAGACCTCTCAGCATCTGGGTGACATACGTCAAAATTTTCTGCAGCATTAAAGAATTGTGTTACACTTTCTAGCTATTTCCGGCACTTTTGCAGGCACAACAACCATTAATTATAGACTAAAACTATGGCAAAAGATGTCCCTGGATGTTTGGTAGCAGCGGTTATCAACTAATATTTCCACAGCTTCCACACCTATAGCTCTAAGCTATGCACAACAGGAGGCAACATAATTGTTCAAATTTGACTTCACCTCCCATGCTCCACAGCAGCTTCAAATCATTACTAGATTATCCTACATCACCATTATTTTGCACAATATCCCAAAACAAGCCAAAAAAGCACACCTCATTTTTGATTCAAACTGGGTGGAGCTCCTGGTGAGCAGAAGGTATACTGCATCATATGAAATCACAGAAACACCAACTGCTACTACTACCAAACATTTTGTACCATCATTCTAAACAAAATTAGGTGACCGGCGTGGCATCAGAAGTACTGGAAAGAACTTTGGCACCATTGAGAGAATCCCTAGGAATGACGCACAGATGTTCTTCAGTCTTCACCCCAGTGGTGGATCTAGATGGGTTTCTGGGGTTTCGACAGAAACCCCCTTTTAAATTACTTCAGTGGGAAGTCTAAATACATAAACATTGTTGTACTGACAATTTGTCATATCAAGCAACTATATACCGCTGTATTTCAGTAGCATGCATGCAGCTGCACTTAACTGACACCATTTATAGCTATTAAACCCTCAGCAACACTTCACTTTTCATCTCCCACTGCATTAAAAACGATCGAGATACTCTAATAGAGCAGTCAAGTAACTACTCTAATAGAGCAATCAAAAGCTACAGCTTATATAGTCACCATCTTTGCCCTATAGTTAGCTATAGTATTTACAGTTTTAAAGCATTGGGTTTATTGTAATCGCTGACTAAAAGAAGCCTATAATCCAATCTCAGAGCTTCTAAAATCTCAAAAATTTCTGGAGAAATGTCATCAGATGCCTTATTCAGCTATACCACATTTCAAAAACCCCCCTTTAAAAATCCTAGATCTGCCACTGCACCCAGATGCCCAGATGGTGAGAAGTCTCAGATTCTTACAGCATAGACAGACTATGCATCCAACCTTATCGCATCACTATGAGGAAGGGTTGACTTTTCTTGTCTTCGCTGGCAGGACAGTTTGAATTCGAAAATTGTGTTTTGCTTCCTGATTTTTGAAAGAAAGCAACCCTGTGCCGGGAACCCAGTGAATTATTTGCTTATTACTGTACATACTTTATAACTCCTAGCTAAGTAGCAAGTTTTGTCTGGTCCTTTGTGTGAAGCATGAAATTTAAAAAAATAAATTTTGCATCTCGCGAAATATTAAAATCAATATTTCTGTGAAGACAAAAATCATGCCCAGACATGACAACTCTCTTGCATTAGGCGTGAGTCTTACTCTTTGGCTAGTAATCTCACGTTTTACCCTCTGTTTCTCACTCTTTCAGCTTAGTTCTCACACCTGATCTGTCTTCATAATTAGCCCCGTGCTTAAAATTGGAGAAATCCTGTGCTTAAAATAAGATTGTTGGAATGGAGGTACACGCTTTGTTTCTTCAGGTATAAATGTAGATTAAGCTACATCATACACTGTTGACTCCAAATGATTTATGTGCTTTGAGCATGTAGTGACCTTGATCGAGATACTCTGATAGAGCAGTCATCAGAATATACTCTAATAGAAAAGTCATCACAATACTCTTATAGAGCATTCAGTATAGAATATAGCCATCATCCTAATTACACTGCTTAGTCTAACTGAGCCATTACATGCACGTCATGCGTTAGCAATTACAATCCCAATGGTTTTTGTATCCCAAAGAACTAAGCTTTCACTGAATTAAAGTATAAAATTATGTATGAAATTGAATTAATAGGTATGCTGATGCCATTTCAGTGCATCTATTTTCAAAAATCTCCCTGGGGAGCAAACCCTTAGACCCCCCTAGCTAGGCACATACAAGTATCATATGAAATCAGATAATCATCAATAAAAAGTAGTGTGTACGACTATGACCTCCACTGCAGACCATAGATGGCCGGACCACCCTATCATGGAGCGGAAGGGAATGGAATGACCAAAGTTCAGTGCGCGGGGACTGACGATAGTAGGTTTGATTGAAGGTGATAACAAGAGCGATAACTAGTGAGAATCTCTTCGTGCTACTGAAACCATAATACACACGTGAGATTACAAGAAACGGAAGAATACTAAGGCCTAACCTAAGTACAAAGTACAGTGTTATACAAAGTTAGGGTCCGCAATCCAAAAAAATCAACTTTTACAAATCGATCCCCCTACCATTGTGGGATGTTCATTGCAGCCGGTATCCCATTGCTAGATCCAAGGCTGGAGCCCAGAGATTTTGAGTAAAATTGGAAGGTGCTTCATTTTCTTGTTTCTGGAGATTTTCATACAGATTTACCTTTAAGATAAAGCAAACAAATGCTAATTTGTTATTGGAATGTTTGCAGCAGTCACTATCAGCAATTAACATATGTAATGTGATCAAAAATCCCTTCATATAGGATTTCCACTGTAAAATAAGGATGATGCCTCAGCCTTTTTCATTATTTCTAATGATTTTCATGCAGGCTGACCTTAAGATAAAGCAAACAAGTGTTAACATATTAGTAAACTGTCTATTACTTTCAATATCAGTGTAGTTTTAACTGTAAATACCCAGTCATGTTGCCAACAATCCCATCACACCTAAACAGGATGCTAAAGCGCTACAAGATGTAAAATCTACATTATAAGGCAAGAAAATAATACTAAATTGTGACTTTGGTCACCCAAAATACAATGATTTTCTAATAAGATGCCCAATTCAACTATTATGATTTTTTTTTGGTCACGTGACCACTTTTCTTATGCTGATACCCAATGCTACAAGCAATCCAATAATAAATTAGCACTTGTTTGCTTTATCTTAAATGTCAATCTGTGTGAAAATCACCAGAAACAACAAAAAGAGGCAGCTTCTTATTTTGAGTTGGAAACCCTATCCATGATTCCGGTTATTATAACTTGCCATAATATTATGGCCATTGCTATTGCCACCGGTGAACCAAAAAAAAATAAAAAATAGACAAAAAAATGCTGTAAAACGAAAAAAAAAAATTGGGTTAAAGCAGATCCCCAACCCCAGACCTTCCGCACTTGAGTCATGGGGCCTACCACTGCACCACCACTTCCAGCTACTGCCTTCCTTTGTTTTCTACATTATACATGCAACTATAGTAGCAAACCACAAGGGTGTACTATATTATTAAAGAAGAAGGAACCAAAGCTGAACCCGACCCTAACCTAACGTTAACTCTACTTTTCGCATCTCCTACTGAAAGTCGAATGCTCGGGGAAACTACTAGATGCGTCCCCTAAAGTCGAATGCTCGGGGCACTACTAGACGAGTGCCCTAAAGTCGAATGCTTGGGACATACCACATCAGTGTCAATAGCTGATAGGTGGCTCTTACATCCATCAGTATACCGGTGGACATAGACACTCCGTAATAGTATTTGGGGAGTGTATAAACAGTGGAATGGACTACTGGAATGGTGGAATGGAATTTTTAAAAGTTCAATATCAGTTTTTACATCCAAATAAGTACAACCCCTCCCCTTAAGTAAGCAAATAAATAGGATTCCCCTTGAAGTCAACTCTTTTAGCATAATTCATCTCACCATAGACAAAGTAATGTACTGTAAAGTCAGTTATGAACATGCACAATAGCAGTTTATTGAGAATACCAAGAAGACTCCTGACTTAACCTTGTTCCCAATTAGTGATAAAAAGTTAACTAGCTAGCTGATTACATGTATACATTGTAAAAGTACATTCACTGTATAATGAAGTATTCATTTATTTATTATCAACTTTACTAGTTAGGCACAAACACAGAGGGCAGAGCCTGTACGAGGTGTTTACCACTAACTAGAAGCCTAAGCAAAAATCTTTGGGTTAAGTGAAACGGGACTATCTTGCAAGCTGTGGCAGTACCACATTGCACACTGAACTGAACCTTCATTATGACAGTCAGTTCAGACAAGTAATAAAGTATTGGGTTATAAGTCATTCAAGTGTTGTGGTGAGGAAAAGTATGCTAAATGAGCTGACTTCAATGAGGAATCCTATTTTTTTTTCATGCTTAAGGGGAGGAGTTGTACTTATTTGGATGTAAAAAATGATAATAAACTTTAAAAAATTCCATTCCACCATTCCAGTATTCCACCATTCCAGTATTCCATTCCACTGTTTATACACTCCCTAGTATTTGGTAGCACTGTGAAGTCATTCAAATGCCAAAACTGTTTACCATACGCAAGGAAATTTTGACATCAAAAAAATTTGAAGAATCGGTTTAATTCGTCAAATGTTTATAAGCGCCTGTAAAAGTACAGGTTTTGTCTACAATTTCTTGATTTTCGTCAACATTTTATTCGTCAAATCTGCTGAAGTATGAATTCGTCAAATTTTTCTTCAAAATTTCCTTGCGTACGGTATCAAAACACTGAACAAGAACAACCACTATCGTGAACAAACAGTGAGTTATGAGGCTTAACATACCCCATACATTTTTCCTGAACAGTTTTGTACAGGTGCTTATTATGGGAGTCGTCGAAACTAGCCACGTCACTTTATTTTGATCATCAAAAGGGTGATAAATCGAATTAAGGTTATATAATAATGACATACTTGGCGAATGGCGTGCATGGTTACCTGATAAGCGAGATCCTGCCGTAGAACGCTCCCTGCACTCCATATCATTGTTCAGCAATATGGTTGATATTGTTTGCGTTGCTATGGAGATGAAAGAACTCTATTGACGATTCAGGCGCGTCGGCAAGCATGTTTACAACATGAAAAGACTAGAAGTTGAGCTGGATCCTGAAAAAACAGCTATAAAATAAAAGTGGATTTTTTCTCAAGCGAGTTAACATTTCAGCCAATCAGTGGTGACAGCAAAGGTGTTAACAACAGACATCAATGGCGGATCCAGACTAGTCTGGCGCGGCCGCCCCTTCGCATAAAGAGTGCGAAGGGGCGGCCGCGCCAGACATTTGGCAACTTATTCTCGTACTTATTTTGACCATATAGTTCAATAGTGCACAAGGCCTTATTTTGAACTATATGGTCGAAGTGTCTGGTAGAGGATATACGGATACTATCTGGGCGCTTGTACTGTTGTAGATCAGGATTCTCTAGCGGATACTGATCAGTTCAAATGTTTTCGTGATGACCGGGTGAACAGTACGTGGTAGTGATTGTGGAGAAGTGAGTCAGGGTGACTATGACAGTGATTGTTCAGTTGCTGAACCAGACCAGAAGCTGAGTGAAGGTGAATTCTCACTATAAAGGGAATGAGGGGTACGTACCTTGGTACGTACGGTCCAGCTTTCATGGGTATAGCTCCTAGCCTCCATCCTACCCATGCAAGTTTATGCTTTTCAGTGAGCTGGTCTATGGTGACTAGATCATTTACTAGACTGATGAAAATTAAGAAGCACTCCCATTTCCCCGCTTGTGTTGTGTTGGAACATGAATCTATGGTTGTAACTTCTGAACTTTGGGTACAGACAATTAAGAGTTGCTTCATCAGTCTGCAGCTAGTAGTGGCACAGGTATATCTGCTACCACTGAGGTTGGCTTCCACATTAGCAGATAAATAGGGTACGGCTTATAGCTAGTTGATACTTGAAGTGTAGGCTTTCTTTTTTCATTGTTGAGAGCAATGTACCTGTCATGTGTTATGCACCTATCAGTGTCCACCTCCCCACCTTGGAGTAGGGTGGGGCAGGGGATTTAACAAACTCTAGTGTCAAATTTCCTAGTGATGTGCCAATAAGAGATTTATCCCATTAGCTGATATTGAAATCAATGGCCGATACCGATCCGATGTTTGCCAAAATTTCACACATTTTTGTTATTTTATTTTTGATGAAAACAGTGGCAGTAAAATTAATCAACTAAGTAATCTGCTAATAATTACTGTTACTGATATTGCTGAAATTTGGCTGATAAACTGATTTCTGATTATTTACCAATTAATTGGTGCATCGCTAAAATTTCCCAGTGCTGGGACAAAGAAGCTTGTTGAAACCCCACTACGTCCCTACCTTTAAAGAGGGATGTTTGAGTTATCTGTAAAAAGGCTTACACTAGACTGATCCCAAGTCAATCACACAGTAGCATATGGAAAAATTGCAGCCTCAGAACCTCAAAAGAAGCAGAAATGTTTGTGAGGTATGCTTGACCATACCTTTTATATTACACTTGGGGTGGTTTTTATAGTGTTTAACATTAGTGGCAAGTGATATGTACCCTTTGCTTCCTTATATGTTTAGTATCCATGACTACTTATGTGTCTAGAATTGGTATTCCATAGCAGAAAGCATGGACTTGTTTTTGCACAGATTGATGGCTTACATGTGTGCTGTACTATAGTAACAGTTGTACTATCTTGTTGTGCTCTCTTGAAAGTCTGTGTGTATGTGTGTTTTCCGCACAAAAATGTTTTCAACAGTTTTGCAATGCAGGTTACTGCAGTCTTCTACATAGCTATAGAATCTTAATTTTTTGTAACCTCTTCCATGGCCATTTTGTGTACATATGTAATGATATATGTATCAAATGCGCGCATGCATGCATGCAATGCACACACACACACACACACACACACACACACACACACACACACACACACACACACACACACACACACACACACACACACACACATTTTATTGCTGTACTTTGTATTGGTGAGGTCAAACGGAAGTGTGTACTTTATATCCATATTGTGCATCCGGCTGCACACTTCAAAGCTGCTAATCTAATCTGCATTTGTTACACCTACATCTGTAGGAAAAGAAGTGCTGTATTAGCAGATCATGGACCGGTGAATCATGGATCAATGGATCATGTGAAAGGTAAAAGTGCATATAATTATTTAGTGTGTGTTTATGTGGCCGTATATTGTCATATGATCACTTAACAGCTGGACATCCCTTTTTCACTGAATCTTCACAATTGTTCACCAACGCCTTGTGTAGGCACTTTGGCAAATAATGTAACGTTATGTGCTTGTACCCAATTTCTTGCTTGTTTGAACAAAAAAATTATTGTGCATACCTACCCAGCTGTATTAGTGGGACCTGGCATTAACTGCAGCAGTAAATTCCAACTGTTACTGTATGTTATGTCGCTAACTTAGTGGGTTAATACCCATGCGTGTCTTCACCTATGTGACATGTTATACATAGCGTCCTACTTATTACCAGTCCTACCCTTGATGCTGGCATCTGAGCAGTGCATCCCCAGTATTCCGGTGGGCAGAGACAAAGGAACCTTACTTGCTTTAAGCGTGAATAAGCTCTTCCAACCCACCAAGAATTACCCAGAACTTACATGCACACAAGTTTAGCAAATAAAGTTTGACTAATTTCGTATAATCATTATTGAACATATTGTAGCTAATAGGCAAAAAAAGTTTTGGCAACTTAGTCCCTCTAAACTCCCATTGTTTATGTCAAGTATACATGTATATATTTGTACTCTGTGTGTGTGTGTGTGCGTGTGTATGTATGTGTGTGTGTGTGTGTACACGTGTGTGTGTGTGTGTGTGTGTGTGTGTGTGTGTGTGTGTGTGTGTGTGTACAACACATGTGTGTGTGTGTGTGTGTGTGTATACATGTGTGTATACGTGTGTGTGTACACATGCATGTGTACAAGTGCGTGCGTGCGTGTGTGTGTGTGTGTACACGGGTGTATGTGTGTGGGTGTGCATGTATCTCCTGTGGGTTACTTACTTGTCCTGCCTCACTGAGAATTGAAGTTATAGCAATTACCAGGTTGGTGAGTATACACAGACACAGACACACATACAAACACACACACACACACACAGATCCTTCGCCTACTGTGCTAGCACAGTCATACCTATCCAGTTATCCAGCACTGGGACACTTGTACACTACTCAGGCACTATGAGTCAGTGCAGACAAATCCTCCCGGTGCTTGGTTGTTGTCATTGTTGTTGTTTTCTTGAGAAAGAAACTTTGCATGTCTCGTATAATAGTGGAACTTTGTGTACCCACACATTTGTTTGTAAAGCACTCCTGTGGGGGCCCTATCATGTACATGAATGCTTATACTGTAGCACCTGAGTAGTGCACAGGGGTATCCCAGTTAGAGCTGAGCGATAGTACAACTATCACTATCACGATTGATAGTAACTTTTATATCAGGATAACGGTAGTATCACGATAGTTATTAGCAGTTGTTAAAGACACTCAACTTCACGTATACAGCACATGAATACTCCAATTATGTACACACCACTTATCTGCTTTTCTAACACTCCACTAATAAATGTTATGTGTCAGTATTACAATTGTTATCTTTGTTGTCCACGTTCAAGCTACCAGTCTTATACAGTTTTCTGAAGTTCAACACTATCATGTTTGCTTTTGTTATCCATATTTTTGACTAAGCACAGATATGAATAAGTAATCATGATAGCACGATAGTATACTATCAAGATCACGATTGTTAATAGCTATCACGATAATCGATTGATTGCCACTATCGCTCAGCTCTAATCCCAGTGCTGGTACCTGGGCCAGTAGGTGTGACCACACATACAGCAACCCAAATTATTTTTGGTTTTGCCTGCATGTTTTAGTGTAGTCTGTTTATGTGTGTTAGTATGTGACAATGTGAGTAGTGAAGGGTAAATGATGTGGCTGTGAAATTTTTATGTGTACTATGGTACAGTAGTTGTTACTGGCAAGGTAACTACCATATAGTGTTGCATATAATACCATCAATTTCACCAAATTATCAGTGTGGGTGTTGCTATAGTAACTGTTGAATACTCATTCAAATAAGTATGTACATCTTTATTTAGTAGTGCAGTCCCCTGCGTACGATGACTACTCCAGGTAAACAAACAAGGTGTGTTAAATCATGGTGTTTGGATGCCTTTACTTCTATGTATACAGTTGTCCAAGTAAAGTGACAAGAGGTTGTCTCGGTCAAGAGTTTGTTCAGTTGGTGAGCCATTGACTGGATATGTGACCAAGTCTGACAAAACCAGGCTTATAGCCCAAAAAATGCATAATACTTAATTTTCTTTATAAGTTATAACAATTCTGTAAAGTTCCCACACAAGTGGTCGAAATGTTAATTTGTTATCATGTTCGGCGAGAAAGTTATTATTATACATATGTCAGACTTTTGAAAAGTGGTCAAAATTTGACAGGCTATATAAGCCTGGGTGATCACATTATATTGTACATTAGATGTGATCATTAATACCTACCATTGAAAGTGATTTGTTACTATTCAATGTGATCAAAAATTTCTTTGATGTTCTTGCTAAAATCATGTTTCATTGAAAGTAGCTAGCAGGCTTAACACTTGTTATACTGATTCCTTAAAATGTGTTAAATCATACGTCAAACATTTACAGGGCACCTTAGATTTCTAGTAATATGGTATTCTGAACTTTTGTGTCACATCATGTGAGGTTGAGGCTGCATGTTGATGTACGCATGTGGTACTGACCTTATGTAGCACTGACAACTTTCAGTTGCGTATTATATTATTATTGTAATGCCTGCCAATCTTGGGTTGTATAGAAAGTTTGCCTTATGCACACTGTAGCTTCAGTCACACTCTAATGATGGTAGTTGAAGTGTGACTTACCTGTATGTACCCCAATAGTACGTGGTATTTTACTGTTGGAGTATTGGCTTACATACGTTAAGGGGATTGTAATGGTAGCTTTTTGGTAGTGTCACAGTGTGTTTGGGTAATTGTGTGCGTATGTGCTATCTTACTATATGCCAGTTGCATGTGTGCCATAGAGAAGGCTACTAACAGGATTGTGAAAGTGTGGCTTGGAGAAAAGTCTCCTGCATGTGTACATGAGTTACTTACGTACTTTGTAACGATTGTGTGCCATTTTCATGTGTATTTTTTTGAGTGTGTCCCCTGCATGCATTGTCTGAAACATAAGATTATTAGTTAGACGTCTTGAAATTGGTATCTGTACATTAAGAATTGGATTTGTACAATACACTTGTGAACAAGAAGTCTGCTAGCATGGAGTGTACCATCATAAAGAAGTCTGGCTTACCAGTTGTTAGCCTGAGTTTGTAATGAAAGTGGCTAACAAGTTATAAGCCTTATTTCACCACATAGCTGTATTTTGAGACACCAATTGCAATGTATCAAAAATTCATAATAATCATGCATGGTAAGTACATACTGGAAATGTTTTTTAGCAACTGTCATGGCAACAGTTGCTAAGCAATTGCTGGCAGGGATTACCAAATTTATGAATTTTGCTTTTTTTTTGCCCTTACAGTTAATTGTGGTCATGTCACAAACTGAAGACTTACAAGGAAAGATCGATGCAATTATTAGGTAAGCTAATACAAATAATTGCGTATGTAGACTTTAGCTTATCGTCATTGTATATTGTATAGGAGGAGAATAGCATACTCAGTTTCAAGTACCATCAGAGTTCTAAGAAATTTGATAAATGTTTCATTATACAGTACTGTTACTGTCATTGTACTGTATGACTGTAGTACTTTTTCATGTACTGTATGTTAAAATAGTTGTAAGGAATCTGAAACTCAATAAAGTTGTATAGTGTTGTACACGTAAGCTAAGCAAGATTCTCAACACTGCTGTTAACCATATAATTACCTAGCCTACTATACATCATTTATAATATTTAACTTGGTGTTAATCATATTGCATGTTATTGGATCTACGGATGTCGTGATTCGCATTAATTTTGGTCACAAGCCAAATGGTTTGTTTCTAAAAATAAAAGGTCTACATGTATGCATACAGGTCTACGTACAATATAAGGTCTACATTAACACTTCAGTCTCAACTTCAATTCCTTCATTATACACACGGAAGCAGCTAAAAAACTCACATGGATTCTAAAATGTTAAACTGCAGCTGCTTGGCTCTACAATGGGCTTAAAACTAGTTATCCATAATCTATTGTAATAGTACACACAGTGAAGTCTGTCTGATCAGGTCACCATCTGCTGAAATTGTGCCACCCATGAGCCAAATGCATAATCCTCTGTGAAAAATAATCTACATCATCTAGCCTAATACAGCCACCAGCTTATAAGGTGACTCAGGTGAGCATCTGAAATTTTGATCATGACTAGTGTATACATGGTATATACCTGCAATGAATTTGAATATTACTACAATACAGTTAACAAAATTAAAAAATTCCTCAATATAATACATAGTGCTAACTTAACTTTTGGTTCTAACTTCTGCCTTGCGGTTTCCTTAAGGCCACTTCATGTCAAACTTTAGTTTCTGGTCACCCGCCTGTATGGAAAACCTGGAATCCCAGTTTATGAGGACTATTTACAGGTACTTAAATGCATGTGAAAACCAAGGACACAAATTTTTTTAACACTGCAAAATATTGAGATACTCTGATAGGACGGTCACTCTACCCTTAACTCTAATATTAGATATAATTATGCCGCACTACTAAAACGTTACGTTTCTGACTATACACCCTGTAGTTTTGTCCTAATATTAATGTTTCCGTTACCAGTAACCAAAGTAATTTCAATATAGCATTAACTATAACATCAGATAGCTTCAATTTCCTAACAATTCAGATGTACGTAGTCCTCTAATGATTAATCTAGTAACTTTTCTAAATTTCAACTTCCTTATCACTGAACACAGGTACACTGATTTGAAAGCTGGTAACATTCGATGAGCTCAAATTTCAACTTTTCCATGACTAAATAACTGTATAGTCCTACACTGACAAGTGGCAATCCTTAGTTTAAACATTAACTTCCCACATGATAACTGAAAAATACTATAGCCTAGAGCACTCAATGATTCAAACTTTGACGATTACTTTTCTCTAGGTTCACTGAAAAGGAGGCTGGAAACAGATAGTGGGCTAAGACTTCACATTTGAATGGAGACTTTCTGGTGTGTACGTAATAGTTTAATGCCATTTTGGACCATTTGAAGACTTAGATACTTTCCTAGCATATACGTAGCTAATGAGACATTACACTTGGAAAGTAAAAACATGTTATAGCTATATACAATACGTACATCAGCAGACCTTTTAATTCCTATAATATAGTGCTTAGCTATACATTGTTGTGCTCAGTTCTTTTAAAGCAGTATAACTAGCCATCAACAATTTTCCTAGTGCATTTTGCAGAAGCATAAGTATGTGACTATAAGAATGTTGGTTAATAAAATCAAGATAAATTGAGCAAATAATAATACTATACAGTGTGTTATCACAGTATATTATATTACTGGTGTATATGTAAGATTCTATAGTCCTGATCATCCGCCCGTCTGCATCCTTTTTGTTGGCTAGGGAGTGACCAGAAACTAAGGTATGACTTGGAGTGGCCTAATTATGATTCCTATCTAATTTTTGAATTTATTATGTTTGATTATTGTGTGATAATTATCTATACTGTATGTTGTCAATACTTGCTCAACTTTTTTTATTAAACAGCTGCAGTGTTCATGTAGTACATTAAAATTAACACGCATACTAGCACATGTACAAAACACACATTGCATTGCATGGTAAGTTGTATTACTAAGTTTATCATACTGTGTACAAGAGACATAATGGATGGTAGCTAGCTAGCTAGTGATTGTTCTATTGGAATATAATTGACTGTTTCACTGATAACAAAGTAATCCGGCCGATATTACCCCATTAGTTAGATAATCTATATTCTATATCACTGCAGTGGATAAATATTGTACATGTCAAGTTATAAGTGCACAATTTGTATTTGAAATTTCACATTATAATCCATTAACATGAAACCAATAGGCTTCATTCAGTCTATTATGATTTAAAATTTACCCATTATGATTTATGGGATTGCCAGCAAAATCAGCCCACTATATACCTTCAATTATCATGTACACATGCTGTACATGTACAATAATACAGCTGAACATCAAAAAAAGAAGAAAAATTGACCGGATTTGCGAAAAGGGGTCTTCCACACACATCCAATTTGTGAACTTCGGCTATTCATAACTTCAGATTGGAAAAAGTCATTGCCTTGAAATTTGAAGAGTAGTGAGTACCAACTTCAGTTAATAGATGTAGAAAATTGCAAGTTTGTACCTTCCTTGAACACTGAGCTATGGGCTTCCAAGTTCATAGAAATGGATGTGTGTGGAAGACCCCTCTTCGCAAATCCGGTCACATATGCATTACACAATTTTACATAAATATTGTTGTTTGAAAATTCAACCCATGGCCAGAGCCCAATACCAGAACAATCATTATGATAATTATAAATTCTTATACTGGGATTGGTTCTTCTATATATGAATTTAACTGCAAACTTTTTTTATTTGTGGGAAGATACTGTGAAATTCTGCTTATTCTATCTGAAATACTGCATTACAGTGTTTATTGTGTATGCCTCCCGCTAAGGCAGAAATACTGCCATGCAAATTAAGTACATAGTAATATGAGTTACGATTGGGTAGGTGTCACATTATAATAAATACAAGTGTATGAGCTGATGAAAGACTGAAGACTACACACATACTGGCACATGCATTTTCTGCTGTAGTGACATGATAAAAATAAGTATGAATATAAAATATTGAGCCACCAACTGTACAATAATGTACCTATCAATGTTATTCCCTACCTACCCCAGGTAAGGGAATTGCAAAGGCAATTTACTCACAGAGACCCTGGGGACAACTTCGAGTTCTAAATCTCTACTACTTCGTATTATTTATCTCGGGAATCATTAACAATATGTGACCGGATTTGCAAAAAGGTACCTTTTTCACACATTTGACATACCAGCAAACAAAATGTCATAACTGATGACCCCTTGCACTGATTGACTTTCTTTTTGTATCAAAACGTAGCCACATAATGTAGGCATACTCATGGAAAAGTACAGATACGTGCTTGCAATGATACAAAAGTTACAAAGTTTGAAATTTGAAAAAATGGGTCAAATTTTATGTGTGAAAAAGGTACCTTTTTGCAAATCCGGTCACATATGGTGATTAGTGTTGCAAATGCCCCTACCCTGGGGATGAGTTAATCCTTGCAAATTCCTACCTGTTGCCCAATCTGGGGTAGGTGCATGGGGTGTGACATTGATTCGTGTATAATATAATAGTAAAAAAGTACTACAGTCATACAGTACAATGACAGTAACAGTACTGTAATATGATATATTTTTCAATTTTCTTTAGAACTCTGATGGTACTTGAAACTGAGTATGCTATTCTCCTCCTATACAATATACAATGACAATAAGCTAAAGTCTACATACGCAATTATTTGCATCAGCTTACCTAATAATTGCATCGATCTCTCCTTGTAAGTCTTCAGTTTGTGACATGACCACAATTAACTGTAAGGGCAAAAAAAAGCAAACTTCATAAATTTGGTAATCCCTGCCAACAATTGCTTAGCAACTGTTGCCATGACAGTTGCTAAAAACATTTCCAGTATGTACTTACCATGCATGATTATTATGAATTTTTGATACATTGCAATTGGTGTCTCAAAATACAGCTATGTGGTGAAATAAGGCTTATAACTTGTTAGCCACTTTCATTACAAACTCAGGCTAACAACTGGTAAGCCAGACTTCTTTATGATGGTACACTCCATGCTAGCAGACTTCTTGTTCACAAGTGTATTGTACAAATCCAATTCTTAATGTACAGATACCAATTTCAAGACGTCTAACTAATAATCTTATGTTTCAGACAATGCATGCAGGGGACACACTCAAAAAAATACACATGAAAATGGCACACAATCGTTACAAAGTACATAAGTAACTCATGTACACATGCAGGAGACTTTTCTCCAAGCCACACTTTCACAATCCTGTTAGTAGCCTTCTCTATGGCACACATACAACTGGCATATAGTAAGATACCACGTACTATTGGGGTACATACAGGTAAGTCGCACTTCCACTACATCATTAGAGTGTGACTGAAGCTACAGTGTGCATAAGGCAAACTCTCTATACGACCCAAGATTGGCAGGCATTACAATAATAATAAACAATTAAGAAAGTTGTCAGTGCTACATAAGGTCAGTACCACATGCGTACATCAACTTGCTGCCTCAACCTCACATGATGTGACACAAAAGTTCAGAATACCATATTACTAGAAATCTAAGGTGCCCTGTAAATGTTTGACGTATGATTTAACACATTTTAAGGAATCAGTATAACAAGTGTTAAGCCTGCTAGCTACTTTCAATGAAACTTTATTTTAGCAAGAACATCAAAGAAATTTTTGATCACATTGAATAGTAACAAATCACTTTCAATGGTAGGTATTAATGATCACATCTAATGTACAATATGATGTAATCAGGTCTGACAAAACCAGGCTTATAGCCTGTCAAATTTTGATCACTTTTCAAAAGTCTGACATATGTATAATAATAACTTTCTCGCCGAACATGATAACAAATTAACATTTCGACCACTTGTGTGGGAACTTTACAGAATTGTTATAACTTATAAAGAAAATTAAGTATTATGCATTTTTTGGGCTATAAGCCTGGTTTTGTCAGACTTGGTCACATATCCAGTCAATGGCTCACCAACTGAACAAACTCTTGACCGAGACAACCTCTTGTCACTTTACTTGGACAACTGTATACATAGAAGTAAAGGCATCCAAACACCATGATTTAACACACCTTGTTTGTTTACCTGGAGTAGTCATCGTACGCAGGGGACTGCACTACTAAATAAAGATGTACATACTTATTTGAATGAGTATTCAACAGTTACTATAGCAACACCCACACTGATAATTTGGTGAAATTGATGGTATTATATGCAACACTATATGGTAGTTACCTTGCCAGTAACAACTACTGTGCCGTAGTACACATAAAAACTTCACAGCCACATCATTTACCCTTCACTACTCACATTGTCACATCTAACACACATAAACAGACTACACTAAAACATGCAGGCAAAACCAAAAATAATTTGGGTTGCTGTATGTGTGGTCACACCTACTGGCCCAGGTACCAGCACTGGGATACCCCTGTGCACTAATCAGGTGCTACAGTATAAGCATTCATGTACACGATAGGGCCCCCACAGGAGTGCTGTACAAGCAAATGTGTGGGTGCACAAAGTTTAATACGAGACATGCAAAGTTTCTTTCTCAAGAAAACAACAACAGTGACAACAACCAAGCATCACTGAGAATTGAAGTTATAGCAATTACCAGGTTGGTGAGCACACACAGACACAGACACACGCACAAATCCTTTGCCTACTGTGCTAGCACAGTCATACCTATCCAGTTGTCCAGCACTGGGACACTTGTACACTACTCAGGCACTATGAGTCAGTGCAGACAAATCCTCCTGGGGCAGGACAAGTAAGTAACCCACAGGAGATACATACACACGCACACATACATACACGTGTACACACACACGCACACATACACACTTGTACACACGCACGTGTACACACACACGCGCGCGCGCACGCATACACAAAAAGCCTTCAGCAGTCTTGCCTATCCAGTTAACCAGCACTGGGACTACTCAGGCACTATGAATCAGTGCAGACAAATCCTCCTGGGGGCAGGAAAAGTAAGTAACCCACAAGAGATACATGCACACACACACACACACACACACACACACACACACACACAAACACACACACACTTGTATACACACACACACACACTTGTACACACACACGCACACACACTTGTACACACACACACGTATACACACATGTGTACACACACACATGTGCATGCACACGCACACATACACACACATGTATACACACACACATGTACACATACATGTTCACACACACACACACATACACGTGTACACACACACACACATACACGTGTACACACACACACACACACACACACACACACACACACACACACACACACACACACACACACACACACACACACACACACACACACACACACACACACACACACACGTGTACACACACACACGTGTACACACACACACACACACATACATACACACGCACACACACACACACACACAGAGTACAAATATATACATGTATACTTGACATAAACAATGGGAGTTTAGAGGGACTAAGTTGCCAAAACTTTTTTTGCCTATTAGCTACAATATGTTCAATAATGATTATACGAAATTAGTCAAACTTTATTTGCTAAACTTGTGTGCATGTAAGTTCTGGGTAATTCTTGGTGGGTTGGAAGAGCTTATTCACGCTTAAAGCAAGTAAGGTTCCTTTGTCTCTGCCCACCGGAATACTGGGGATGCACTGCTCAGATGCCAGCATCAAGGGTAGGACTGGTAATAAGTAGGACGCTATGTATAACATGTCACATAGGTGAAGACACGCATGGGTATTAACCCACTAAGTTAGCGACATAACATACAGTAACAGTTGGAATTTACTGCTGCAGTTAATGCCAGGTCCCACTAATACAGCTGGGTAGGTATGCACAATAATTTTTTTGTTCAAACAAGCAAGAAATTGGGTACAAGCACATAACGTTACATTATTTACCAAAGTGCCTACACAAGGCGTTGGTGAACAATTGTGAAGATTCAGTGAAAAAGGGATGTCCAGCTGTTAAGTGATCATATGACAATATACGGCCACATAAACACACACTAAATAATTATATGCACTTTTACCTTTCACATGATCCATTGATCCATGATTCACCGGTCCATGATCTGCTAATACAGCACTTCTTTTCCTACAGATGTAGGTGTAACAAATGCAGATTAGATTAGCAGCTTTGAAGTGTGCAGCCGGATGCACAATATGGATATAAAGTACACACTTCCGTTTGACCTCACCAATACAAAGTACAGCAATAAAATGTGTGTGTGTGTGTGTGTGTGTGTGTGTGTGTGTGTGTGTGTGTGTGTGTGTGTGTGTGTGTGTGTGTGTGTGTGTGTGTGTGTGTGTGTGTGTGTGCATTGCATGCATGCATGCGCGCATTTGATACATATATCATTACATATGTACACAAAATGGCCATGGAAGAGGTTACAAAAAATTAAGATTCTATAGCTATGTAGAAGACTGCAGTAACCTGCATTGCAAAACTGTTGAAAACATTTTTGTGCGGAAAACACACATACACACAGACTTTCAAGAGAGCACAACAAGATAGTACAACTGTTACTATAGTACAGCACACATGTAAGCCATCAATCTGTGCAAAAACAAGTCCATGCTTTCTGCTATGGAATACCAATTCTAGACACATAAGTAGTCATGGATACTAAACATATAAGGAAGCAAAGGGTACATATCACTTGCCACTAATGTTAAACACTATAAAAACCACCCCAAGTGTAATATAAAAGGTATGGTCAAGCATACCTCACAAACATTTCTGCTTCTTTTGAGGTTCTGAGGCTGCAATTTTTCCATATGCTACTGTGTGATTGACTTGGGATCAGTCTAGTGTAAGCCTTTTTACAGATAACTCAAACATCCCTCTTTAAAGGTAGGGACGTAGTGGGGTTTCAACAAGCTTCTTTGTCCCAGCACTGGGAAATTTTAGCGATGCACCAATTAATTGGTAAATAATCAGAAATCAGTTTATCAGCCAAATTTCAGCAATATCAGTAACAGTAATTATTAGCAGATTACTTAGTTGATTAATTTTACTGCCACTGTTTTCATCAAAAATAAAATAACAAAAATGTGTGAAATTTTGGCAAACATCGGATCGGTATCGGCCATTGATTTCAATATCAGCTAATGGGATAAATCTCTTATTGGCACATCACTAGGAAATTTGACACTAGAGTTTGTTAAATCCCCTGCCCCACCCTACTCCAAGGTGGGGAGGTGGACACTGATAGGTGCATAACACATGACAGGTACATTGCTCTCAACAATGAAAAAAGAAAGCCTACACTTCAAGTATCAACTAGCTATAAGCCGTACCCTATTTATCTGCTAATGTGGAAGCCAACCTCAGTGGTAGCAGATATACCTGTGCCACTACTAGCTGCAGACTGATGAAGCAACTCTTAATTGTCTGTACCCAAAGTTCAGAAGTTACAACCATAGATTCATGTTCCAACACAACACAAGCGGGGAAATGGGAGTGCTTCTTAATTTTCATCAGTCTAGTAAATGATCTAGTCACCATAGACCAGCTCACTGAAAAGCATAAACTTGCATGGGTAGGATGGAGGCTAGGAGCTATACCCATGAAAGCTGGACCGTACGTACCAAGGTACGTACCCCTCATTCCCTTTATAGTGAGAATTCACCTTCACTCAGCTTCTGGTCTGGTTCAGCAACTGAACAATCACTGTCATAGTCACCCTGACTCACTTCTCCACAATCACTACCACGTACTGTTCACCCGGTCATCACGAAAACATTTGAACTGATCAGTATCCGCTAGAGAATCCTGATCTACAACAGTACAAGCGCCCAGATAGTATCCGTATATCCTCTACCAGACACTTCGACCATATAGTTCAAAATAAGGCCTTGTGCACTATTGAACTATATGGTCAAAATAAGTACGAGAATAAGTTGCATTTGGGGCAAATGCCCCTCCCCCCCCCCCCCACCTTGTGGAGGAGCCAGCCATAGCGAGCTACTTCTGATCAAAATACTAAACTTTATGTCAGGCCAAGATCAATTTAGGCCACTCCTAGTCATACCTTAGTTTCTGGTCACTTCCTAGCCAACAAATGGATGCGGGCGAGCGGATGATCAGGACTTCAGGACTCTATAATTGTGTCAGACATTAAATTTTGGACAAAAAGATGTTGAAATATTTTTAGTGGGTCAAGCAGTGCTGCAAATAAGCCAAATTTCAAGATCATGTGTAATTACATCCATGGGTTATTAAAATGTTTTTGAGGATCCAGCTCAACGAATGCATACTATACTTGTTTAATTCACTTTTTTGATATTACTATATATGGTAGGAGCTAAGGTGAATGGTTCATCTCCATGTCAACCAAATAAATTAGTGCTGTAATTGTTTAAAATTTATTATACAATATTTTTGGCCATGTTTTATATGAACATCAGTATCGAGGATATTTGACAGGTTAGCATGTACCTGTTAGTAGGCATTCCAGCCCGTATTTAAATTTTGGAGAAATAGACTTTTATATGCTCAATATAGATAGAGTATTGATTACTGATCTCAGAAATGTATAGTTTGTTGAGTTGGAATTAGCTACTTTGGCATGCCAGTGCTTTAAAACTAAAGAAAGGTACATTTTCTCCACAGCTCCCCATACATTTTAAGGCATAAATGGCACAATTGAATTGGGAAGTCATCTAGCAACCTGAACTGTCTTGAAATTACAGTTGCTTCTAGCTGCAAGTTTACACATGTAACGAGAGTAACCAGGATCTTAGTGATCTTTGTATGCTTTGTGGTAAGAAATATGTTTCACCTACTGCACGCTTGTCTATACAATGGTGTATAGCCATAGGCAAGCAGCTATCTCAAGTGTAGCCATAGGCAAGTGGCTATCTCAAGTGTAGCCATAGGCAAGTGGCTATCTCAAGTATAGCCATAGGCAAGTGTCTATCTCAAGTAGGTAAAAAGTTGAAGTTAACAACTTATAAAGGTAAAACAACTAAAGTGGAGGTGCTACAATGATGCAACAATACCTAAGGTGGAGTTGTAGTTTCAATTATGGCATTGTTATGCTGAATTTGAAATGGTTTATACTTTTTTTGAGTTGGTGACACAACCATCAGAAATTTGGTAGCTGAAATTACTAACCCAAGAAAGGTAACTATGCATTTTAAAGTACGTAAGCACCATGCAGTGAATACTTTCCATACAACAGTATGTTTTGTAAAAGATTACAAAGGATGTAACACATGTGTAAGATTTCCATGATGATCAGCATATGGACAAACCCCCATCCCCATTGGAGCTCAGATGATGGAGTAATCCCAAGTTTAACACGCATTGTAATTTTGTGCCAGGGTTCTATTGGGAAATATATGGAGAATTTTTTTTAAGATACTGGAATGCCTACTGTTATAGCTATGTACGGATATGTTACCTTGCCTGATAGTGTAACCGGATGCTAGTTACTATCTGAGTATCCCGTTGCATATCCAAACATCCTGATGCGAAATCCAGCCTGGTAACATAACTACACACAAGTTTTAGGTGGCATGCTTTGTGAAGCAAATGGTGACCAATAAGGATCACACCTTTGCGTGCTACTCAATGCTCCTCTTTGCTATTGCCATACTGTTTCCTACTGTTACTTCGCTGCTCAGTGCTATTGTTAAGTACTGCTGCGAATTGCTATTGCTGTCTACAACTAAAGTAACAACTGACTTAGCTACTTCTGGTACTTATTAAAATGACTGGCACTGTTGCTGTTCATTATTTCAACCTCGATTTCAACCAGCTGCTTCCTATCTCAGCTGTTGTTGTGGATACTGTTGCTCCTTTTAATACTGCTACATGCTTGTTGCTGTTCTTTGCTTCTTGTATTCTTTTCCTTCATGCTATTCCTACTATTTCTTGTCTGCTTGTGTACAGTTTGCTGCTGCTGCTTCTGCTCTTTGCAGCTATAGCTATAGTTGCTGCTATTTGTATATATTGCTTATGGAACACCAAATGCGACAAAATCAGAAAATTTTTAATTTAACATCAATATTTTGAAATCTATAAAATTCGTGTGATGTTTTAAACCAATTTGGTCAATGTTTCGTAATCGATGTTACAGCATCAATTCAAAAACATCGATGATTGTGCATCAATCTTTGAACATCGATGTTTTTTATCTCTTCGATCACAAAACATTGATGTAAACTTGAGGTGACTGATTCCTGTAAGACTCACTTGTATATACATCTCCATACACTGCGATACTGTGTGGTTACCACACACTGTCTCCGACATTTATCGTACTGTATATTAGGGATCATGGTGTTTGCTCTTCAAATCACCCAAAAAAAGCAGCCTTTCAAAACAATTTGCATTGGTTAAACATAACCAAGCCCCAAAATACCTTCAACCCCAAATCCTTTCAACAAAATTAATTTCTATGGAATTTTGAAAATTTTCTATTTAACTGAATTTTCTACTAACTGACTAACTAACTGATGCTTTCAGACTGCAAGCATATAACCCAACGATGCGTAAGGATATGTAAAGGTTTTTCACTGTCCTCCTTTAATTTGTGTCACTGACAATTCCGCAAGGTGTTGATTTGTGGTAGCATGATATGGTTTCCCCGTGGCTGTGGTGGTACTTATCACCTGTATTTTTGCAAAGACAGTATACTTCTTGTACTGTTCTTCATTTGTATTGCTGTGTAATGGGTGGAACATAGCTGAAAATGAAGCATAATATTAATTTAATTGTTGTGTTCATACGCAAAATAAATTTTATGGTATACCTGGTGCCATTCTTTCTCTTCATATGGTTTCATCAGTCATAACTATCTATGTTATAAAAGGTAAACAAATAAATGCAAGTAGAAGGAAAAATTAAGTTGAATTAAGGATTAAAGAATAAAAAAGTAATGAAACAAGGGAATGGTACAGTAGCTACTAGTGAAGCAAGAGGGCGAGGTTGCCTGCAGATATACTAATGGACATTTAATACCATGGTTTATAAACTGAAGTATAGGAACTAAATTCCATTAGTATATCTGCAACCTCTCTTGTTTCACTACGTGCTTTTTTGCTATTCCCTAGGGGTTTGTTTCATTACTTTTTTATTCTGGCTTTGATCCCTAATCCAACTTAAAATTTCTAATTTTTCCTTCTACTTGTATACATTACCATGCATGTCCCAATTACAAGCAGTCAGGCCGGTTTGTTTTGAATGATTTCACTTGTTTCAGTATAGTCTAACAGCAATGCCAAGATGAAGACATGGTTACACACATGCAAGTGGTGATATCGCTAGAACAGAGATCAGTTTCCATTAATCACTTTTCAAGTAATAATTTGATTCAGATTCCTGAAGACTGATGAAATATTTCTACCTAACTTATACTAAACTAATAGAAGGTACTGTCAATGTTTTCAGCTGTTATGTGCCTGCACTAGTACCTATATTTTTAGACCTGTATCTTTGACCAAACATTAAACACCTGTAACTTGCTATCGTAAAGTAGCTAAATGTGTGTGTATGTGTGTTATATTTTTGCTGGTTTGCACCATTTAGAAAAGTTACATAAATAGCTGTATTGCAGGTACTATACTGTCAGTTAGTTAAACTATTGGAATACCTTTTTGAACCTTTTCATCTTAAATAAATGAATCATGTTCATGTTCTGCATGAAGGATTAATGATAACAGATGTTAAGGGAAATTAAACTAACCCCTTTAAGCAGTGCTTTGAAAATACGTGGAACTAGTGCAGGGTGTTCTTTGGGGCACTTTATGAAGTTCAGTCTCCAAATGATTATAGTGAGGAGTGATTATCACATGGATTATCGTTGACAAGGTATTGAGTAAGAGTACTGACTATGAGGCACGGTAATCCTTTAATTCATGGAGATACATAGACATTGTGCCACCCGCATCTCACAGTACTGTAAAGATCTAGGCTGTCTTATGGTGGACTGCACGTGAATATGGATGTCAAGCCATGTCACATCATGAAGGATCACAAGGATGTATGTACGAACAAAATAATTGTCCCTTTCATCAATGCATATTATGGATATCAGATGTTACTAGCATGATACAAGATGAAGACACATTTGGTGCACTGACCTGCAAGTGTTGTCACTGCAAATTTGCATGGGAGTGAGTTGAGTAAATTGTTATAACTGCTGAGTGTGACATTGAGAGAAAGGAAAAACCTAGTTTAGAGAGAGATTTCCTTAATGGCAACCTGAAAAAAGAACTGACAGAAATTGTGGATCTGACTACAGCAATAATAGAGTTATGTGTAATGTTGCAATTAAGCTGCTGATCATCTGTTGATTGGCAGTTCTTCCTATCATCATGAGTTAATCAACTCTTTCTATTATCAATCTTATCCATACAGTAAACGAAACTGGGTAAAAATGATGTCCCTTTCTTCATCTGTTCATTGCTTCTATATGACCACAGAGTCAACTGATTGTACACAATTACACATGTTGATAAGGTGTAATGAGACTGTGAAACATAATGAATTTGAAGATCACTACTAGACTTAACACAGCACCATAGAGGGTGGCCTACATGGTTGGTTGGTACGCCATTATCTGTTGTACAAGTGTGGCTGTATATCCCAGCTATTGCCATCTCCATAATATTTTGAAATTGTTTACAATATGCGTTCACAATTGTGTTTGCTAGCTGTCAGAGAAACTAAGTCATTAGTTGTGGACTCTGAAAATCCAGAAGCAATTCATGCAGTAAGGCTATACAACAAAGAGAACTAGCAACTTATGGTTACAATGATAACTGGTTCACCCACATAGTTAATTATTATCCACTGGAGTTTTACAAAATTAATAACTGTCAGCTTCTTCAACCCCAGTGGTCTCTTCTGTTTACCAATGACCAGTCAATTCTTGAGAGAATGGAACTTGTTGCAATAGGGTAATGTGGTACAGTTGCTATGGCAATACAAAAATGACAAAGGGTATTGTTTACTTACTTAATATGTAAGAAGTTAGGTGTGTTACGTTTGCCTTTTTTTATCTCACCCTATGTTTTATTTGTATACTCTGAATTGTATATACAAGTTGCTTACCATTGTCTGTGGCTAACTATGTATGATAGAGAAGATAATATATTTTAAAAAAAGAAGTCCATAGGTACCCATTTGTTAAAAACTAGTGAAACAAGAGACATAATATATACGTACCAAATCTTTATGTGGGAAAATCCCTTTTTAGCTTGTTACAAATTGCTTGTTAATGCCAGAGTAGTGGAACCACATCAGCTATGACATACAATAATGTCTCTTTGTTTCCCTATTGTTAAGCACATGAATCCCTACTTCATTAACACTTTCACTAATGTGGTAACTTTTAGGGCTGAAACGATCACGGTGTTTTAGTATTTAAGTACTTGCTAGAGTTAATGATTGGGTACTCACAAATACTAGCTACTTGTAGTGATACCCATCTGACATGTTTTATACTGACTATGGACTATAAGCAGATGCACTGTATATATACTGGCTGAATTACGGACTACGATTTTAAGTAAACAGTTAGCGTTCCTGACATGCTGATCAAACTCTATAGCCTTCATTGTTCCACTCCCTGATGGCAAATGCATCATATGAGCTGTGTCATGCATGTGATCTTAATGAGTACTTGGGTACTATCTGAGTACCAAAATTCTTAACAAATACTTGAGTATTTGCAGTATTGTTTCAGCCCTAGTAATTTTTTTAGTATTGTAACAATAATAATTATTTGTGTATTGTGACTGTTCTATTAGAGTACCAAAGACGATTTGTTGCATTTGGGTAACTGGTGTTTCAATCTCCCTGTTTGCAACAGTTGCAACAGTGGGCCTTATGTTAAACCCATGACATAAACTGCTAAGGGGTGTGGTGTCAATTCTCAATGCTTTTGTGGAGTATATAGTGGCGTAAATCAGAACGAAGCTACTACACGTGTTCACACTGAATACCAACTGATCTAATGTGTTAGAATCACACATGCGCATAACAATTACAACGGCTAATAATAACAGTCCACAATGTTAAATGTGTTAATCACTGTCCGTGACAGCTTTGGTTTTGTGTAGCAAAACAGTTTATGAGCTATCCACTCCCTTTCATAATAGTCACAATTTGAATACACATCATGGCATTGGTTATTACAAAAAAAGAAGGTAGCACAGCAAATATCAATTCAAAGTTATTTTTATATGGTTGCCAATATCTTCTGAAACTTTAACGTATTGTATTTGTTTGACTGCTCTATTACACAACAATTTAGTCAATGTTGTGCCTTTTGGGGATATTTAGCATCAAGCCTTACTCTTCATGATAAATTGGTAAGGAATATGTGCTAACAATGCTGTACTGCTTAATGTAACCAAAGTGATTAATATAAATAGGTTAAAATTTAAATTAAACACTATAGTGTATTTGCTTTTTGTTATAGTGTATCATTATTGCATTTCATTAGAGTCTCTTTAAGGTATACGTTGACCTACTTGTTTGAAACAATCCTAAAGTGAAACTACTTCATGCTATAAATTGTTAAGAAATATTGTCATAATACATTATTTACCGTAGCCCATGCAAGCACATACAGTATGGTACACTGTAAAAAATTAGTAGTGAATTGCTCTGCCACAATACTCACTACTTTTAAGTAGTGATGTTCACTACTTTTTGTAGTGAACGTCACTACTTGGTGGTCAATGTAGTGACGTTCACTACAAACTTAGTAGTGAACGTCACTACACAAAAATAGTGAGTATTGTGGTAGCCATTAGTAGTGACGTTCACTAAATTTAGTAGTGATGTTCACTAGTTTGTTTTTACTGTGTAGTATTGTATATTAGGGATTAATATGGAAGTTTGCAGTTTCTAACAAAAATATTAACTAGAAACCAGCCTCACAATGCCTTCATGGTGCCTTGGCAGTACTGAAGTCAAGCCTGAAGTGTCTTCATTGTGACCATGCATGAGGTGACCTCCCCGCTTTTTTATTTCTATGATCCCTAGCTGATTAAGCCTGAATCAAATATGCTCAAATTTTTCCCAATTGCTTTCAGGAACTCCCAAATATTTTTGCCTATTATGCTCTTCACTGTTCGCATTATGCCTGAATTTTATGCTCCTATAAGTTAGATTTTTATATACAATTATCTTGGAACACTTTAATTAGTGAATCTATTACAGTATTTCACTACAAAGTGCATGACTGTTCTATTCAAGAGTATCAATCTAAGGAGCTAGCACAATGCTTTATTGCAGTTTCCACTTACTGCTCAATTAAGGAGTATCAATCTATTCTTCAAGTCATGTAATTCCATGCATAGTTGAAATATCCACCTAATATGCTAGCATTGTGCTGGCATAGCACTCCATGCAGCCTATTATGCTTTGTATTATGCTGGCATATTTAATGCAGTCCTATCCCTACTAAAACTTAAATTCATAATTTTTCCTTGCACTTATTTAATGGTAAGGATCATAAAAGTCCACCAAACTTCAAGTTTTTTTATGAATTATAATTTCTGTCTGAATGACAACTTTTTTCACAGTATGATGTCACTTGGACCCAAGGCATGCCTTTAAAATGATACAATGCACATATTGATTTGTGCTTTATGTCACATTGCTTTTCTCTGCTAAAACAAAGGTATTCATGTAAGAAGGAAGTGGAGAATTCTCCATAGTTTTCACATCATGCCTCCTAACGTGAGTAGAAAGAATTGTAGATGCTTTTGATGCACTGTACTCCATATGCATTGTTATGATGAAGTGAAATGGCTGCTATGCTTCTTTATTCTTAATGGTTGGTGCATGCATACAAAAGTTAATGAATATATGTAAGGAAATTCCATAGCTGAGTATGAAGGAAGCACTGAAACAAGAGAACATAGCCTGATGTGCAAATTTAATACATTATTCATGATAGTTCATTGCAGTTTGTATTGAAATTACATTTGCACATCAGCCCATGTTTCAGAGTGTTTTATTGTAACGATCCACACTACTACGTATAGTAGTCAGTCTCAGCATCATCTGTATCTTTTAAGAACAACTGTTTAGTAATCTGTACTTGAGTATTTGTAATTACTAATTTAAATGTTTTTATCACACCAACTACTATGCACGACACTACACAGTCATGTCCTATGCCACATGATTTGAACAGAAATGCAACAACATACTTAATCCGGAGTGCACACTTCATAGTATATGTATACTGGAGGACATGTGGTATAAGTATGTACAGGGTGCAAAGGGTCTTGGAGAGCTGTGTTCTTCAGAAGCTGCAAGTCCATGCCTATGAATTTATATAAAGTGTAAAGGTTGCTAAGTTATGGTGATGATTTACTGTGGCATGCATTGGAAGTTTACAGTAAAACAAACTGTAAATTTCTCACCTTGACACTTCCGATAGCATACTGATTCCATACAACTTGAAAACAGTCTGTCAAGACTTTAAAGTATAATGTATTCTTGTACTGTGCTTAGTGAGTAAGAAGAACAGATGCAGCATGGCATGATGCACTGCAGTATAACCAAGGTTCAAATTTAGGATTTAGGAGCTTTACTGAGAGCTTTATTTTGCTAGCCCGTCCAGGATTTATCCATGGTGCTGGTAATTAAAATTTCATGATTCATGTATTTGTTGCATTTGTTCAGTTTAAGTGCCATGTATACTTAAGGAGTTGAAGCAGCTGAGATTAGGTGGTATATGACGTGGCACAATTCACAACCCATTAAATTTGTTTTTGTTTGTCAGGTATATATATGTACCAATTGTGAAAATTCAAACAAAATGAAACAAGAGGTGACATACCTATTTTATAAGACCTCCATGCAGTCAGTATAGTGGGTGGGACTGAAATACCGTATTGACTATCTACATTATAAGATATGAAATGATTAACAATAAGGTGGGTTGGATTGTTAAACACTGAGTGAGTGGGCAATGGTACAAAGAGTATAATACCAAGTAAGTTCCTACTGTATAGAAAAGGGTAGCTAGAGTATTTCAGTATGAAATGTTATATACAATGCTCACCTGTATAAAAGTTGCTAGTCTTGTTATTGCTCCAAATCACTTCATCTCAGTGACACTTAATTCCTGGTTTGCCTATTTAAACAAGGTTCCAGCTTTCCGATATGAATCCTGCATATGGGATCATCAAAAGATAGTGCTATTGTCTGTACAATAATATATAAATAGACATATAGTGGTTAGCTGTACGGTATGTATCATGTGCTAGTAACCATGTGAAATTAGTAACTTTACTTGTGGGCTGATGTGTGACAATAAGTCTGAGTGATGACTTTGCCAACGTGTTAATGCTCTTAGTTTGTCATGGACCAGTACACCATCGTGGAACAAATTAGTTATGATGTCTGTAGTGTACCAAATATTTATCAATATATAGAAACCACAATTAATACGGTAGTTTGTTATCTAGGCAGTTGTAAGAGACACCTTGGGACCACTCCAGTATGTACTAAAAAGACCTTTGCAGTAGTATACTGGGATTATGAAGTAATGCCCAAAAGTATCATCCAAAAACTGATCTCATGACAGCTTGGCATGCAGTATTGGGCATATATGAAACCTAAATGTGTCTGTAGAGCATTTCCAAAAAAATTCCATTATTAAAATGAACTGACTGACTGAGGCCTTCAGCCAAGCATAACTTAACTCAGTATGGTTAAGGCTTGATTTTTTTCACTGTTTGACCTTGCTTTGGCCTTTTCAGCACTGCATGGCAACAACTATACAGTGCATGAATCATTTTGTTCCCCTTGTGTGCTTCGTTTCTTTCTCCAATCTCCACTACCACAGCTATAGGTGTCGATTCACAAATAGCACATTATGACTTCTACTGTACTATCATGAGAATTGTCCATAATTTCTGTAGTGAGCTATAATAACAGAGGTGCTTCTTTGTAATGTAGCTGAAAACAATGGGCTGAAAGTGGAAGAGTCACATCACTTAATTTTCAGTAATTAATAGTTAGGGATGCATGCACATTCAGCTGCGCAGTTATTTTTATAATGTGTCTGATGCCACTTTTTCCTTTGTTGCAGTATGCACAGGTTCACCAGTAATAAATTATGTTTGTATAAGAGTCGGTATTAAGGAAAGCCATCTATGCAATTCAGATGTATTGCTATCTGTCCACAAATCAATAGATACCATGGCAACAAATGTCAAGGAGTCCGAGTAGTCAAGATAATCCTGAGTAGAGCCATACCTATTTTATTTTATGTTATACAGGCCCAACCGACTGTCTTTTTTTATGACCTGGAATAATAATGATAATCATGTGAAGTAGAATCAGATCCAACTAGTATATTAAAAATTATTAATTAAAAAAAAAGGTAGGGATCTAAGCAATAAAAAGTAATGAAACAAGAGGAATGATGGTATTACAGCATAGCTTGGTGAAAAAATTCCTACTTTGGCATTGGACAAAATGATTGTTATAACATGCCAATGTAGGGAAGTTATACTGTAATACCATCATTCATCTCCTGTTCACTACATTTTATTGCTTAATTGGATCGATCCCTACTTTGTTTTAATAACTTAATAATTTTCAATATACTTTCATATAGAGTGTAATGGTTCTTTTGAGGTTTTAGGTTGTTGTGTCACTTGACTACGTGCACTGTTAGCCTCAAAAGCATGCTTAAAATGCTTACATGCTTTCAAGTTTTAATGATGGTAGCCAAGTTAATATTCTTAGAATTGGAACACGTCATGAATGCTCATAAAGTAATTGTTCCATCTGTATATTCATAATGGCTTGACCATATGTAAACAGATTTTAATATTTGCTTGTTACTATAAACATAACAATATGCTTGTATGGTATCCATCAGTAAAGTGGTATGATGTAAGTGTGGTATGTACTTTAGAAAAATGATCTAAGAATCTTGGAAGGAAGCATTTTATGAGATGCAAGCAATTATTATAATTGTGAAGAGGTAGCTAGTGTCAATGAAATCAATTCAACAAATTGTAACAACATAACCTCACAAAGCTACAAGTCAATTGTTTGACCAGGCATTCTGTAAAGAGATGCTAGCTTCCATTTGAAGGTCAATGAAGTGCATGTAGCTGTACTACAAATAGCCTGTAAATTCAGTCACAGTCTAAACTTCAAAAACTCAGGAAGAAATTTCCAGACCTAGTGTTACTTCATCTTTTGGCTAGGAAGGTTCCTAACAGCCAGAGTCAAGATCAATTCCTTCCTCTTACTGTGCAAATGAACCCCAACAGATGGCATGTAGCAGGTGGGTGCATGGTGTTAAGGCTTCTGATTGCTGACTGTGTGATGTTTTGATTGTTCTGAATTATTGCAGGTGCATGGAGCAGTCCATGCTTAATATCTTGGCATAAGAAAGGTTTGTTTGTGTTTTCAAAGCTGTTATGTTTACAAAATCTTGAGCAACCAACAAGACAGGGTTGAGTATTTCAGCTGACAGATCATTGAACTACGTATTAATTCATGACTAAAACTAATGCTACAGATCCTAACAGCTTCTTGTGAGATACAGGATCAAGTGTCTTCATGGTGCAATGCCTCAGCTCTCAATTTTATTGCTACTAACACAGAGCATTCATAGAAGACTTGTTTGCTATCTCATGATTGTTAACTATGATAATCAATTCAAACACTTTGTATCATGTAGACATGCATGAGACTGATAGACTGACGGTCTTCCAGGTTGATGGATTGCACCCCGTAGAAACAAGTTGGCTTCCTTCAAACAGCACTTCTCTTCAAAGTTGTGACAACATAGTCAGTATTGTAAAGTGTAGACCTCAGTTAATTTGTTATATGTTGTGGGCCATGCTGTCCTACGTACATAATGACTTTAGTCAAGTGCATTAAAGCATGTAAATTTACTTACAAATGCCAAATGTTTTCTCAACATGAATTCCTGTTTAATGAAGTGAAGCCAAACAGTCATGTACACTATACCCCACAAAATAGAGTGTTTGTATGGCTTTATAACAAAATAATTACATCATGGCTGGTTTATTCACACTTCCCTATTACAGTACAACTTCTTTTTGCATCAAAGTATCCTTAATCTCCTAGCAACATAATAGTATATATCTTTGGGAAACTTGTTTAGCAAAATATATTTGTGTAATATGTCTTTTGTATAGGTTTACTTGATACATTTTTTCTATCTAACTAGTAATCAATTGATATTGCCTGGTGTATAAGCACACCAAGGCATTTTTAAATGCTTGCAGTCTTTGTTTGCAACATAAAAATAGACACTGGGAACAACTAATTAACTTAAAAGAAATTTATTGCTGTACAAATTTTAGAGATAAAGATGGTAAAGGTCTGTGGGGACTCAGTTCGGAAACTGTCATTTATGGATAGGCTGAATGCAGTCAGTGTTGGAAATGGTTCAAGAGCAGAGGAGGATTGACAGTGCACAAATGTAGACCCTACCCAACATCTTGATTTTTAACCTTTTTGGATTTGTTCCCTTTATTAGAAGGGCCACATGACTATTTTATGGCAGTGGTACAGAGGAGGAGGTGTGTGTGTGTGTGTGTGTTGTGTGTGTGTGTGTGTGTGTGTGTGTGTGTGCGTGTGTGTGTGCGTGTGTGTGTGTGTGTGTGTGTGTGTGTGTGTGTGTGTGTGTGTGTGTGTATGAGGTGGGGCAGCATAGCCAAGTGGTTAGGGCATGCGCCTGGTAATCGAAAGGTTCCAGGTTCCATTCCCAGCTGGGCCATTTTGGTGTTGTTGTTGTTTCCTTGAGCAAGAAACTTTACTTTACTCACATTGCTCCAGTCTACCCAGCTGTTAAAGAGGGGACCTGGTGGCCTGGTGCCAACTGGGGAAGCAGCCCACCCAGCTGTAACATCAATGGGTACCTGGTGCAAACTGGGGAAGCAAATGGTCAACTGTCCATGTCTCATATAGCAGTTGAAGGTCCAGGTGGGACTTTGGGTGCCCACACCTTCAACTGTGAGACATGGTACAGCCTCCTGCGGGTTACTATTCCTGCCCCAGGAGGGCATGCCTGCGCTAACTCATAGCACCTGAGTAGCGCACAGGTGCCCCAGTGCTGGCCACTGGGCAGCGTGACCGCTTAGTGGCAGCTGAAGGCTTTGCTTTTTTTGCTTTATGCATGTGTGAGAGAGAGTATGTGTGTGTGCGTGTGCGTGTCCTAGTTTATTTGGTCTTTTGTACTGGTTTCACAGTAGTAACTGTGTCATTGCACATATTCAAAAACATATTGTATAATGATATTACCAGTAAATTAAGTGGTAGGCTTCAGTACTAGCCTTTTCATGCAAATGTTGCTAAAAATTATCTAGTTTTTTTCCTAAAAGACATAGAGAAATATTTTTGTAGATCTACTGTATTTGTGATTCACAGCTGGTAGCTAAGAGAAATAGCTCAGTCAGAAATCCACTAAGTTTACTAACTGATAGTTTCTTGTAAGTTAACAGATACCAAACTATGTGTATGTCAGTGTTCATATACGTAGGGCTTTATTAAAGTAAGGAAGACACTTAGGGACCATCCATAATTTTCAGTCTTTATGCAAGCGTACAAAGATATGCAAGCGTACAAAGAGTACTCTTTTTTCTAACCCTCTCCCTCCTTCGCAAAGCATACTGTATAAATGTTGATACTATGTGCAGTATACACACAATGATTATTCATCATTTTATAAGCGTACGTGTGATTTAACCCCCTCCCCCCTAGCGTACTCTTTGTACTCTTGCGTAAAGGCTGAAAATAATGGATGACCCCTTAGAGAAAATGTATTTTAGACGTCCTGTAGCAATAAAATGAGGTCTTATGTAACAGGAGGCAAAAGGTCTCATTTAAAATTATACAAAAAGTGTACTTTACATGTGTGTATACAGTATAGCATACGTTCTGTCAATGCATAGACATCAAAATTAATTGCCATTGCCTGATATACACTACTGAGAAGGCACAATATATTATATGTTGACACTTAGAGAGAGTTCACCTTCAGGCACTACAGTAGCACCTAAGCAAAGCAAAGACACTTAATACTCTCAACATAATGGATCTTCTCTATTGCTGTATCATATTTTAGCTGAATATATAATAGATACAAGAAGAGTTTCTTGATATTATTAATTCATTGAAATACTAGAGGCGAGTGGTTATGTGACTGCCAAGTTTTTATTAAGTTTTGCTTGTTGTTTTCATGGTACTCTCTGTGTATAGTTAATTTATTTGTCATTTTTAATCTAGAAATAAAGTGAAGTAATTAGTATAATTGATAAGAAACCTGCCCACATACAATGTTGTGATAAAACGTCTACTTGAGATTTGAATTGTTTAACATCTAAATTTAAATTGGTAATTCTGTTTAACATGTTTGTTTATATCATTGTTGCAACTTTACATTCTATTCTACATGCATCTATATAGCTTTACTATAGTAGGATTATATTTATGATTAAAGTCAGCAAAAGTCTATTTTGTGCGATTAAAAAGATGATGTATGAAGTGATTTATGTAGTGCTGTAGTGCTAAAAGTAACAAATTTTTGTGTTGCTATGTGGCACCATCAATACCAATATATAAACATCTAAAAACACACATTGTAAAAAATACGTACTTGTATTCGTGGAATTGCAACAAAGTACGTAATTTGTATGTTTCTGTTTTCACTTCCTGTACCATAACTAGACAGTTAGTATAGAATACAGACGGATGCTCTACAACTGTATATCTGGTGTAGTATAAATAAAGTAACACTCTGTAGGACAGCATCAAATTATTAGCCAATCAAAGTACACCAGCTCAGCCAACAAAACTCAATCTATTACAATGTCCAAAATAGTATTTTACATGATAGTTGCTCTTGTTGTGGAGGGCTGCCTTGGAGAGAAGACTTATAATGGAAATGTTACATGTGATGCAGACAGAAATTCAGCAAATGTAGCTGATGAAAAGGAGCAAGTAGTTTTAAATTGCAAAAAAAATCATACAGAACGACTTACGATGTTTGAAGTTGACTGCTGCATTAGAGAAGTAACACAAAACATATATGCATTTCCGAAGATATTTCGTAGCGTGGTCATTGAGACCGATAAAGTAAGTTTAATTATATTTTTATACTAATACCTTCTAATACTCATATCTAAACATTACAGCACCCAAATTTGACAACATGCAAGCCAGAGATAAACAAAACGGACAATGATAATGTATCACTCAACAATATGGAAGACATGCTCAATCAATTTTCAAGCACTTGCAAGAGATATGCTCACATAATGGCCTTTAAACATCAACTCCAATGTCATGTGTTTAACACTGCTCTAGAAGCTGACACTACATCACTACTTACTAATCTTATCATCACATTACAAATTGCAGCAGTTAAGCTTCAAAAACTTGAGGTAATTTTAATATATTGAAGTTAATAGATGCTTTCATAATTTAATTATTTTGCAGCATGCTAATTTCGGCAATAGCTCGTGCATCAAATTCTCATCAGAGCAGTACCACCATATCTACAAATCAGAATTTCAAGGGTATGTGCTCCACTCACTTTTCGATATGGTCAGTAAATGGGATACAGAAAATGATCTTTGTTGTAAATGGAACCAATATCTTAAATAATTGTTTAGGTTTACACATCAGATTTTAATTTATTTTTATAATGATTTCCCTTACCACTTTTTATACATTTTGTTTAACTTTTTGAATTAAATTATTCTTCTAATATGTACCTACAGTGAAAATTAAACAGCTCATTTTATTCTTTATTCAGTTTGTTCATGTCACATGAACAAACTTCGCACTTTTTTTCATTACCTGGATGTAAATAGCACATACAGCACTTGGCGCCACTGTTGACAACATGCTGGTGTACTTTGAAAATAAGGAACTAACATTTGTCTGTAAATAAGTAGCATGTTAATACTGCAGTGTATGAGACAGCACTCATGCACCAAAGATAGAAGCATGCTGATGGTACCATACTTGCTATGAAGCAGTTTGCTAGTTGATGACAGTAGTTTTCATCATTTGTATAAGTGTAAGTA
Source organism: Dysidea avara (assembly GCF_963678975.1). Taxonomy (NCBI): domain Eukaryota; kingdom Metazoa; phylum Porifera; class Demospongiae; order Dictyoceratida; family Dysideidae; genus Dysidea; species Dysidea avara. The sequence continues at coordinate 21,591,403 of NC_089279.1, read as the reverse complement.
TAGCTCTGGCTGTGTAGAATGAGAAAATGTGATTATCAGAGACTCCAGCTGCACCATTTAGGCATGCATCCTTTGTAATACTTACAAAGAAAGAGATTAAAAAGGTAGATTCTTCTTTGCCCAAGTAAGGGTCTGTATTTACACTTCACTTCAAAGAGGAATTTGGATTAAGGTTTAATCCATACAAAAGCCACATTTACTAAACCACCACCACCTTGTACAGTTCCTACAAATCAGGTAGCCAAGCTAAGCACCACCTTGAGACCACACAGTCTGGCACTAATTATACACTGTTAAAACAGGGGAGTAACAGTAACTAGGGGAGTGAAATATTTTACTCTGAAAGGGGAGTTTGGATTACTAGGAGAGTAACAGTAACCCACTAAGGGTAAAGAGAACTCCAAGTAAGTGAAGGCACCAAACTGAAGAGTTCCCATTAACAGCTAGCTAGTAGCTAATGTGAACTCAGTGAGCCAGTATGTCTGAGGCCACATATGAATGAGCCACATGCAGGTTATAGCTGTCTCACTATGTTATTTTCTCCATTAACTAACCTGTTCAATTCTAGCCACTCAATGTAAAAAAGGAAAGTAATTATTTAGGCTTCCTTTTCAATGGCAGCCATTTACTCATGTTTTATTTTACAGGCTAACCAAGACATAGTGAAGGAAACAGAGAGTACGAAAACAGGACGAATTGTTACTCAAGAATATTTTGAAATACGTATGTATAATTATTAAATACCATTTCTATTACAAGCGCATTATTTAGAGTGAAGAGTATTACCATAGAAACGGCTTCTTTAACAACAGAGCCGTGTTGAGTAGTTGAAAGCGGTTTGCTTCTCTGAGGAATTGTAGTGCTTAAAAGGTGATACTACACTGTTTGCTTGTTCGTGAATAATTACTGGACGTTCACTAGAGTCTATCTCATTCATTGTTTCTTCAGGTACGTTTGAGCTCATATCTGAGTCGTCTCGTGTGACACACCGGTTTATTAAACTGGCTCCAACAGAAGTCACCACTGCTCGTGAGGGTTTAGGCGCCTTATTGTGATACGACAGAAATAGTTCAAGACTCAGGGAAAGAGAATAAAATTCGGCGGACTCAGTCGTATCCGCACTGACTGGTACGTACAGTATTCAGCCCATTCAAGCTCACCGCTAGCTACTAGTAGTCAGTGTGTAAGAAGTTGAAGACTTGAGGGAGGAGAGGAAAGCCACCTAGCTTAAACATGGCGTACATATCATGTCCGTCTGCCTTCAGTTGACGTTAGCAGCCGGACACAATGATATTGCCTGGTAAGGTCAGTAGCCTGTATCATTGTCTTTTTACATAATTACATGCAGATTCACTGGAATTAACTAGTAAGATGTATCGTCTGCAGTTAACAAGAATCTTTGATTGTGTGTCTTCAACATTGTGTGTCTTCAACTTCATCAACTTTCCAAGTTATTCTTGACCTGTAAGGAGATAATGTTTATAGTTACGTAAGCACATGTTTACTTTTTTAGCATGGATGTCTCAATGTCACTGAGAACATAGAATTTTTACAACATCCAGTAAGTGTGTTAACATACAGTGACTGTGCATCAATTTGTAAACATATATTACAGGTGCCACAAGAAATCAGTGAACAAATAGACAAACAAAATGATGAACTCCAGGTAGCAAAAAAGTGCTGTTTTGCATGATAGCAACTGTTTGCCTTTTTAGTTTACATTTCCAATGCTGCTGGTCTGGAAGAATTGTTTTTACAACTTTGTTGGCAACTGTGTGTGACGTACCTTCAGCCATAAAGGTAACAAGTATATGATTGTTGAATATTTCTTTACTATACTGCTATTTACTACAGCTGATAACATGTCATGTGGCAGGAAGTAACTCCAGTGAAGTGGCAATGAAGCATCGTTTGCTAATGAAGCCTTGCTACTGGTCTCTTTTTTTTCAGAGACTTTCCAATATTATAAAGCTGGATATTGTAAATATTTTGTTACAGTTTTGCTGTATGTCTTTAACATCATTTGAAATTTTATACGGAGTTATTTGCAGAATTTCATGGAGTAAAGGAAATGCCTTGCATGCTTATGTAAACTCTCCTAGAGTAACTAGAACTCCCTACAATAGATTTTTCAAAGGGTTCCTATTACTCCTTTGTGGGGTGTTAGTTACTCTCCACAAAAATATAGGGGTGTTAAATCCTCCCTACACTGGGAACTCCCCTAGGGGAGTAACAGTTACTCCTTAATTTTAACAGTGTAGTCAAAAGTATCAAAGCTTAATTAAGTGCCAACACATTAAGGGAAACCGAAAAACTAAAATTGGTCAAAACTTCATATTAACATGTACCTCTTAACAAAGACCACCTCTGTAATAAGACCACCTGTATAATAAGACCACCTCATTATAGTAGTTGTGTCAAGTAGGTCCAGCAAAAAGGCCATTAGGTGTAGGTTGAATGCTTGCCTTATAACCATATTGTTGCATACTTTTTGGATGTTGCAAAGACAATGGTTCAAGGTAACACTGGTAGCAGTTTCTGTTCCACCAGCACACCACACCGCATTCCCTTCTGGTATTAACAGCCTTGCTCTTGATTATGGGGTTTTTGGTCTCATATAAACATCAGGCTAAACTGTTGAGTCCATTATAATTAATTTCTTATATGTACTGGTCTTATACTTTCTATCTCTATACTAAGTTTATCATTGTTTACTCCTTATTTCTTCTAGAACATACTTATATACTAAGTACTCTCTTCATTGCATGAGTATATTTATTGCACTAACAAGCTTCCAGGTACTTGTATTTAGCTAATAGCTTTTAAATGTAAACTTATCCCCATGCTTGGATTTGTGGAACTTAAATAAGGCAGTTGAGCTAAATGTTTTGCTTACAATTCCCTGACAAATCTATTTCATTTACGGAGAAAATGTAGTGTTGCTTATGGAGGTTCTGTGTACAATGTTTTGCAGTAGTTGTGTGATTGGTTTGAATGTCAGTAATATCAATATCATGCCACGTAATGTTGTCCTTGGTAACAATTTTCAACTATAGAGTAGGGACCATAGCACATTGATAAAAAGTACTGAAACAAGTTGGAGTAGTGCATGATATTAAATCACAATAAAACAATAAGAAGTGCCATGTCCCTACTGTGCTCAAGGATGGAAAATTTTGGAAATGTACAGTGTAATAATCATAACACTTTGTACACTACTCCAGTACTCCAGCTTGTTTCAGTACTTTTTATTGATGGGCTATGGTCCCAACTCTGTAGTTGAAAATTCAATTTTTTTTTGTGTACTTGTAGCTATGAACTTTATACTTCTAAATTTATAGCGATATATTAATTTCCTACCTAATGGCTTTACCAACACTAACATGTCCATGCATACTGGGCTGGTTAGGTCAGTGTTACTTGGCTACGAATCAAACTACATTTGTCAGACATTTACAAAAACAATTCTTATATAGACATATAAGGCACCAAGAGTTCATAATAATTATATATATATTTAGGGTATGAACTCTTGATGGCACTGAGTGCCCCAGCTATCAGTTATCATCTGAAAAGTGAAGTATCTATGATTACGCTTCATTGTCAGCTGTGTTCAACCTGTTACACAGCATTACGAATCAAGAACTGGTCAAAAAGCACCTCTGCAATCAAAGTAGCCACTATGAAATGTACAGACGATTTCTGTTATGAAGGGAAGCCATCATGCACTATATACTGCCAAATCGACACCTTTCACTGTCAACAAAGATGAATGAGACACAAAGGAGGACACTGGTAAGTCCATGAAGAAATACATTGTCAAAAGGCACATGTCTGGCTGAAGTAACGTCGAACAGTGAAAAAATCAAGCCCGTAGTCTTAGCCATTATCAAGTTATGATTGTCTGAACTTAGGCATCAGTCAGTCAAACAATTACTCAGTCAGTCAATCAGTTACTCAGTCAGTTGAGAATTCTGTTTAATAAATTTTTAAAAACATTTCATAGCAACTTGTTGAAAGCATTTCAGGTCGATCTGAAGGCTTGTTTGGGCCTAACTAATACTGCTACATCATCATCAGGGAAAAGTGAGGCTGGTTTTTGGGTGATGTTTTTTCATGGACCACGTCCAAACCTTTGTAGTCCCTACTGTACAGTACTATCGTACTGTATGATAGGTATATATGGCCTATAGCTAGTGAAGTTGGTATTTTTTGTGCTACTCATGCTAATGATATCAAGTAAGTATGGAACTGGCTAATGTGCTAATTTTCTTTGCAAGGAAGACTTGAGTCCTTATTAGTTTATTGTACTGTTGTTTTTACAGCAATCATGCATGTGTGTATATTAATATAGATATTATAGTGCCTTATTTTATTATGACCATAAACTCATATCAGCATCATTACTTCACTATACTTAGAATCACCTTAACTGATTATAATCTCAGATTACCACCAGTATGTAGAGTAGGCTTTACCAGTACACTGTTCATTAGAATATATACGGTATAAGTACACTGTTCATTAGAATATACGGTATATGGTTACACTTCAAATCTATAAATGTACAGGAACCTAAGGTTGTGGTATTTTGGTCACAATAATGTACTCCATGCAGCTGTCAAATAAGAATCCCTATAAAGTTAATGAATACGATGTAAGTTATGAATACTGATTCATATGGAAGTTTGTGATGCATGTGTCTATCTACTTTTCCTTGCATGTGAGTAGCAATTATAAAGCTGTAGTATATGTATACCAAATATAATACTTTCAAAACATGGTAAATTATGAAATGCTGCATGGAGCGAGAATCACAAATCATTTGTCAGTTTATTGTTAATCAGCTAGTTCAGAATGCTCAAGCTAGTGATATAAGAACTAAGCAGCATGCACTACTACTATAATATATGTGTATACACTAAACCCATTCAGTAGTTATAGCTTTATCTATATGATACAGGCAGTATACATATATGGTTGAAGTAGTCCATAATGTCACTGTTCACTTTTCACTTCAGGAACTATTTTCTGCAGTATAGTAAGTGATCCAGTACAATCCTGCAGATAGCGCGGTACTGTAGCATTTTGGATGTACTGGCAAACACCACCACTGATTACTTCCTGTAGGGCTTGCTCTAAATGCTGTTGTGTTTCTGTACACTGAGGATTTTCTAACTCTGTAGCATTCCATAGTAGTAGAACATATCCTCCTTTCTCCGCAATCCGTACCATTTCTCCAACAGCAACAGCTGGATTAAGAAACCCTGATGTTAGAAAGCCACCAACACACATGCACACGTAAAATGTGCAGCTGGAAATTTTCTTGGCTTCTTGCTCAAATTCACCAAGAATTACATCTGTGTAAACCTTCTTTTGTTTCAAGCATTCTAGCATGGATTCACTCATGTCCAAAGCAATGATGTTGGTAAATCCTTCCATGCTTAACGCTTTTCCCACCAGTCCAGTTCCTGCAGCAACATCCAGAATCTTTTTTGACTTGTTATTCCCAGTAATGACCTCAGCTAATGCATGTGCAGCAATGTTAGGACCATTATACACATATTCCATCTGCTCGTCATAGTAGCATGCACGCTTTGTAAAGTACTGTTTTACATCTTCGCGTGACCTTTTTCTCCAGGGAAGCTCTGTTTCATAGCTAACCACAGCATTATAGACCTCAGGCCGACGAAGTGTGTGGTACGTGTAAGGTACTTCAACATACAGTGGAATAGTGCAGGTGAGTAATACCTCCTCATGTGTACAAGCTGAAACCACACAGTCTCCAAGAGGATTGTACAGCCTCGACATTCCTTCATATCTCTCTCCTGCCAAATCAACATATACAATGTAACAGCGATTTTCATATGCACGAGCAGGGGCCAACAGCAGTGGTGTCTTCACATAGCGCGTACCATCCACAAGAGCATTAGCAATGATGATCATTTGAGCACCTCCTCTTAACACCATTGCACTGACATATTCATGCATACACACATCAGCACAAATTCCCAGACCAACTCGGTATCCTTCCCAGTCCACCACAGTGGTGGTGTCTCCTGGAGTGTACGAACTAGCCTCAGTAGGCCACACGTGAACTTTCCTGTAGTTTGCAATCTGCTCACCAAGCTTGTTGATGAACATCAATGAATTGTAATATCGGCCATCAGCTACCTCAGAGTATCCAAACACTACAGCTATTCCTATCTCTTTGGCAGCTTTAGCTATTATAGTCGCCGCGGGACCATCGCTTGGCTCTGACAAACTTTCAACGTTAGAGAGATCATAATCGGATAGGAAGAGTTCTCCAAACAAGGCGATTTCGGCGCCAGATTTAGCAGCTTTCTTCATCCACTCGATTATTCTCTGAACATTCTCCGCGAGGTTACCCGACGGAGTCGCTTGGCAGATTGCGAACGATTTCGTAGGAACTTTGTTTGTTTTAGAACAGTCCATTTTGAGTTCAACGCTCTCTGGCCTTCGGCGTGCTTGCAGCTGCTATCAATTCGTGTTTACACTATGCGCGCGATTAGAAACCGCACTTATATAAACAGTGATAGAACTTTTATGGGTGCCTATTTACACAACAGTTGTCGCTGAGAAGAAAAAAAAAAGAAACCAGCGTAGCCAACGCAGCCAGAGGAAATTATCGTTAGTAGTGCTTTGTTCTCTGCTACACGCCCTACAGTATACTTTGTTACGGCGGGGATGTGTTGTTAAACATGGAATGTGGTATGGAATCATATACTAATATGATGGAATCAATATTTTGACTCCCCGATATGCTTAGTTAATCATATTCATGTAATGTTTTTGAAAGTCTTCAGCATATTGACTACCGCTATAGCTACGGTGTCAAACTGTCAATAGTCTCGTGCCCAGACCGCTTTTTTCTTTTTGTGTGGGGGCGGAGGGAGCCCCCACACAAAAAGAAAAAAAGCGGTCTGGGCACGAGACTAATGTGTCAATGTGACGCTCTAGAATATGTGCGAAGGACATGTGCTATGCAGACATAGTGGCAACTATTCACCATATGAGAGTGTTACCAGTGTGCAGGGCCACCGAAAAGGGGGGTTGGGGCAACTGGAGCAATTTTTCTCTGCCTTAGCCCAGTGTCACGTGCCGGTGGGGCCTCAGTATACTAGCTATGTGTTTGGCGTACTTTGTGTTAGCCCCCTGCATGTACTTCAGTTTATTTTCTGCCTCTTGCCCCTAGCTGGTGGCCCTGCCAGTGTGGTCTGGCAGACATGCAAGAGGCAGAAAATAAAGTGGCGCCTTTACAATATGCATAAGTAGGTGCCAGAACAGGCCAGGGCAGGGAATATTGATCCAGTTGCCCCCTCCTCCTTTATAAGGTGGCTGGTAAGCTGTTCAGAGCAATGCATTGACAGTACACAACAGTATATAGTGATTGAAAACTTTCAAAAACAGATAGTCCTCAGTAATGATCTAATTTATTAGTAAAAATCTTTTAACAAAGGAACACATTATTCCATTCCACATTCCATGTTTACAACATCCTCCAGCTTTGTTACATGCTGAAAAAGACAGACATCTGCAAGGGTATAATATTTAATGTAAACACTTGTTACTGTAGTCCAGCACCTAAGCCATAAAACTGTTCACTTTTGATAAAAATGCTAAATTTCTTATGGGATACATTTCGAGGTACGTTTGTAACATGTGCACTAGAAAGAAGGCATGTAAAAAGTCCTTTGGAATCCTATTTTTTGGATATCCCTTGCCAATAAAACTATTTGTATAATAAAGGCTGGATCTAGTAGGAAACTTGCAGATGTAATATGATGGCCCAATAAAATGTTACATGAAACAATTGCCGGTTTTCTCAGCCTGGCAGTAAACAAAATGACTGCTGAATATGCTATTATGGGTTTTATTAAAGTTTTTCATTTCCAATGCACACATGCAGTTCTGTAGTATGATGTACATGATCACGTTTCTTTATCAAAGGTGTATAACAAAAGTTATTGAATGATGAAGTTTAGTTGGTTACAGGTGGACATAAAATTATCGATCCCTCTGTATATACATAAATCAAGCAATTATGCTTGCAATGTTCTAATTATAGTTGCAGAGATAACTAGTTGTTGGGTATATACTCAATGATTTACGTCCACTTCTAACCAATTAAAATTTTGTCATTCAATAACTTTTGTTGCACCTTCGATAAAGAAACCATACACATCAAGATGATCATACTACAGAACTGTTTGCATTGGAAATAAAAAACTTTAATAAAACTCTTTGAAAATAATTTTGTTTACTGTCAGGCTGAGAAAACAATTTGTTTCATACAGCATTTTAATGGCCCAAAAATAGGACTTTTAATGCCTCCCCACTACACGTGCTACGAAACCCATAAGAAATATGGTGCTTTTATCAAAAAGTGAACGATTATCTCAATCAGAGCGTCTTATAGGTACTACACTATTATGGTTTCTGTAGCATCTATGAGTATAGATCTGGGAACTTATATAGTCCTATGTACATTTTCAGTTACAGACTGGTTTGAGAATCAGATCTGTAATGGAGTATAATGATGACCATCCATTGAGAAAAGAATCAAAGTATGTACTTGTTTACACGAGCCCATGTAAGTGGACAAACGTATGCAATGCTGTCATGTACCAATATCAGCTCCTGAAATAAACCACATAATTGGAAAGGGGTTTATTCAATGATTACTCATGCATTATCAGTATACAAGGATGTGTATATACACTGGCTGGCCTGGAACTCGTAACAAAGTAGTGGTACAACACACATACCGTATATTATGCTGTGGCATTTATTACTTTAATTCTAAAAATGCTATTCGAATACGACCACCACTCAATGCTAGAAAATGAATGTTGGAAGCCCTAATTTTCAAAATTGATCATGGCACCACTCAAGTGTGGCTACTATTGAAGGTGTGGCGTTTAACCAAGTAAGTACGGTATGTAGTATTACAACTCACTACTTGATATGATTACAACTATGTAAGCAGCTACTTGCACAGGTGTAATTACAGTATAGTTGATACATATACGTATATCATTTCAACCTCTATAGTCCCCTGAAAATTTTTAGCTAGGTTGCTACAAACTTTAATTTTCTTATTCAGTGCATGGGATTTTCTGGTGAATGACTAACTGACTTACTTACTTACTAAGCATAATTCAATAATGGCTAAGGCTACAGACTTGAATTTTCGCTGTTAGATTTCACTTCAGTCTAGCAGGTGCATGACTTGTGGCATATACTCCAGTATGCATCATGGACTTACCTTTGTCCTCTTTGTTCCTATTTACCTTTGCTAATAGTGCAAGGCATCTATTTGCGGATACTAGCATGTGATGGTTTCCCTATACATTGTAACAGAAAATGTCTGTAATTTCTGTAGTAACTAAATTGATTGCAGCCATGTTTACATGAAAACATTAAGTCTGACATCTTTGCTTTTGATGCAGTATGTGTTGGTTCACCAGTCATAATTGTGTTACAAAACAAACAAGTGTATAAGGATAATTAAGAATTTTAAGTTCGATTAGGGATCATATGAGAAAAGTATCGAAACAAGGGGGTCACCTACACCTGCTAATATACTAGTGGAGATTTATTCCCTAGACTGAGTAGGGTTTAAATGTATTCAGCAGGTGTAAGCCACCCCCTTGTTTCACCACTTTCTTTCCTATGATACCTAATGTGTATTAAATTGAAAGAAATAGGAGACAAATCGTGTAAAATTGAGCATAACGCTGATGACATTGTTTTAGTGTAAACTATCTGTGTTCTTTAAGCAAAGACACTTGAATACATTACTAGGATCTTAATCCAGCATGCTCCCCTAGTACTGTTGCACAAATTCAAGTACAGTTATATCTTTGTATGTGTGTGGAGACCAGACAGAGCAACTATATACTCCCTCCAGACAATTTAAAGTCAGACAAGAGCCTTGTAGGCTAATGATTTAGCAGTAATTGAGCAACTAAATATATATGGTGAGGCTGAGTTAATTTAAGCAAAATGAGGTCTTGTGGGCTTTTCAGCAATGATTTGACCACTGAAGCTTGGATTCAATCAAGATGTAAAGATATTTAACTAATGAAGCCCAGTTACTGGGTGCTGTCCAGCATTAAAATTCACTGGTGTTTTCTTATTAGTGATACATGGCTTCACATTCAGTTAACAGACCAAGATATATCCTCTTGTGTAGTGATCACCAGACAAGGAAAAACATCAGCAAAATTATAATACAATGTTCTTACAGATGAAGACTGAATGACAGATGTTATGTCGTTTACAGATACAAAATGACTATAGATCCTAGTAGTACACTTGCAAAAATTGGGAGTTGTGTGGTATGCTGTTAACAGCATTTGCAAAGTCTAAAACAAACAGTGACAACAACTTCTACAATGTTCATGTGTTCCTGTCCAATCATTAACAACATCTAGTAAGATGTGTAGAGGGTGAGCCATACTGCTGAGGACTGAGTAGCTTCTGTGCATGATAGTTTGTTTAAAATGATCTGCTTCATTGTTTTAATAACTCTAATAGAGCAGTCATAAAACAGTCAAGAGCTATATACCTACAAAGCAGGTGTTTAACATTATTATAAAGTACTGAAAAACGTAGGCCTGTTCTAAATGTAGTTGGTGACTTCATCCATGCTTGAATTAATCGGACAGCTAAGGAGATGAAAGATCGTGCACTCCACGTGCAGGCTATTCATTTCAATATGTTTGCATTTATTAAAATACGAGTATATACACTGCATGATATATAACTATACAGCTGCTGTATTTACTTTTATTTTAAAAGTGTCAATTTCAAAAAGAAGTTTTCTGAAGACCCTATATACTGCCATGTATGTATTACATACAACAACTTAAGGCTTTCCAAGTTGCTATAATTTTGATTCCAAATACAAATGTTTATAATGAATGATCAAAATGAGTCAATAAAATTCAGCTATCTTCATTAGGACTTCATTATCTGCATCCCAATGCATGTCATGATGAGAAGGACGATAATCCAGGTTACAAGCACAATCATTCCAAGATACACTGGTTCATCAGCAACACCCCATCCTGTAAGAGAACACTAAAGTATCAGCCTATTAGGTGGCATCCCTAAGAAAATAGCCAACATACATAGTAGCCTCTGTAAGGATTGGCAAGGAGTGCTATTCAGTAAAAACAGGGAGTCAGAAACTTGAAACTAAACCCTATACTGAATGTATAGATAAAAAATCCCAGGTGGTGACTTGATTCACAGACAGCTTGCGGTCTAGGCAGGTGCCTGGGGAGTCACACAGTCCAATGGCGGATCCAGGATGGGGCATTTGGGGCAAATGCCCCCCCCCCCCCCCCCCCCAACCTTGTCGAGGAGCCAGCCATAGCTACTTCTGATTAAAATACTAAAAAGTTTATAAAACTCATTACAAATGTGCCTGAAACCAAAGCAAACCAAAGTAATTAGCTGTGAAATAGTCACCCAGCACCTTCGTGGGTACTAAGTGCCTCTAAAAATAATTATTGTGTTGCTGTTTAAGACATTCAGAGCCTTTACAACAGCTTTTTAAGACTTCACAACCATCTGCAAAGGCCAAAATGGCAATATCAACAGTGAGACACTACTAAGAGGTGATTAATTACTGCTTCAAAAATGCAGCAACTAATGGCTCTCCCCAACCACCTACAACTTAGCCTGTTAGTGCCCCTCCCCTTGCCAGCTCCTGGATCCGCCCCTGCAGTCTGGGATCCAGGATATCCTCTGCAGTAATGACATATGTCGTTTATCATTGATAGCAGCTATCTCTTAATTATTATTCTTCTATTTTTAAATATATAAGCTAACTCAAATCTGGCTAAAAGTTAATCAAAAATGCAACAAAGATGGGTATGAATATGAATTAAGCCATCATGGTAAGTATTTCAGCATGCAAGTTTTTTTTTTAAATTTTAGCTGCCCAAAAGTAGTTGCCACTGACTCCCAGCGTTCACTTTTCCATACACACTTTCTCTTTTGCTATGACGCCTCTGTATATAGCTAAACTGTAATCATGATAAATGTTTACATGAAAAAATAGTTCAAGTATAATTTTGTTACGCAGATATGAGGGAGGGCCAAGGGGGGGTTTGCCCCCTTGGCACTTCTTTTGCCCCCCTTGGACCAACAGGACTATATTGATACCAGAAACTGGAATTATGCATTCACACTGTATTCAGAAGTACAAAAAGCCAATGGGCAAATAGAAGACAACAGTTATAAATGCACTTTACAGTTATAAACTATACACTGTGAAGAAAGTGAGGAAAACAAGTTTGAATTTTTGTGCGAAGATTGAGATACTCTAATAGAGAAGTCACTACTCTAATAGAACAGTTGCCATTCTAATGTCATCAATTTATAAATTTTGCAAATTATAACAATACTATACTTTATTTTGATTTAGAAAATGGTATACATAATATGCTTTGGAGAATAATGAGCTCTTTAAAATCTACTAAGTGATGTTCTTAAAATGGTTAGAAACCTGCTAGCAGGAAAGACCTCAAGCATCACAAATCTCACCTTCGATCATTGATTTGCAATTCTCCCTCCAAGCATGTTCAGGCTGATAGCCTGCAGTGGGCAACCAGTTACCTAGGCCAACATGTGGTTAACCACTTTATATATTTTATAGGCATACCTAAAAGAATTGGATTATGGGAGGCAAAATCTAATGTTGTACACACGTTTGTTACGATGAATGGAGAAGTCCACAAATATCACGGAAAATTCTGTATAATGCCCATCTGAAGGCACAACTTGTGACAACTCGTTTCCATCGTATAAGTTACATCCACACAAGTTGCTTCTTCTTCAACACACGTGTTCTTTACACTGCTGTGATGCCATAGGCACTGGCTGGCTCAACTGACATTATCAATCACTGCTGTTTCCCAGCTGTGCCAGATCCGAGTTTAACTTGTGAAAGGAAGCGGTGCGAGCTTCGATTTTATCAATACTTCGACAAAAGCAAGTTCAGTTTTCTGTGTTGTGTGATGATTTCAGTACAACATATAACTCAATCCCACAATGACTCCACCTATATGCCCATATAATTTCTAAGTTGGTTAGAGACCATGCACTCGGATCTTCGTGCTAGGTCTCTAACCTACGCATAGGCTGTAAACCATAAACTTTGTTAGCTAATTGCTATCAAAAATGCTCCCAAATTCAAACCTAGGAGATCTAATTTAAATCAGAAGACACTCAACTAGTGTCTTAGAAAGTGTATGCCCTTCATTTATCCAACTATACCAAATGCAAATGAATACACAACTTGTGTACTAGAGTTTCATTCTTCTTCTTATCTTAGTGGAATAAGCAGTGTTTTATCTAAAACTTCTGACAGCGTCTTCTAGATCCACCTATGCACATACCTGTCTTTCAACTCCATGATAAATACAATTAAGCATCAATAATCATATCATTTCTCATTGTAACTAATTTGTAAACCTCACACTTTAAATAAACTTGAAAGGTACATAAACAAACAATTACAAGGGAAATTTAAGAATTTTAAGTTTGATAAGGGATCAAGCCATAAATTGTATTGCAACAAGGAAGGTCACCTACACCCCCCCTCAAGAGCCCGAAATTGTTGCTAGATAGCATCTCACACTTATCAAAACTTACTGGGGGAAGCAGTACTTCCTCTGATGCCATTGGTCACACATGAGCAGTATTCATTCGACCCGTACAATGTGTGTATTATATGTTAGCAAAATAATGTGGTTGTATTATACTACACCTTTAATTAGTATGTCTCTAATACCCTCAGCAGGATATGAGACAGGAGACAAATAGGCTATATATTTCATCCATTTATCAAATGATTCAGTAGGCCAGAATACTCCTACACAGAATAACAATGAATAAACAACAAATGATTTTACACTTTCCTCACCTCCGATGAGCAATATAGGATAGAACAAAGCTATTGAAGTTTGTAATGCTGACCCTTCGTCTGACATGAACGCTGATAATGCCAATCCTGTTTTTTTTTTTTTAATGAGATGTATCAACCTGTGGTTTATAATGAGCTGCTCACCAATAGCAATACCACATAATCCTTCCATAACAGCAATTAGGATCACAAGTGGAATAGCACCTTCTCTTTCAATCTAAAACAGATGAGTAATACAAATTTGACAATGGGTGGTATAAAAAGAGTTTCCATATGTTAGTTAAAGAGTTATCAGACTTTTAGCAAGTCAACGTCGTTTAAAGTGTGAATACAATGAGTATTTTGAATTGCATTGTTATCATTCAAAATTGTCCTATATGTACCTATATGCTTGTATGCCAACAAAGGGCATGGTTTTTATACATATACACATACAGCACTAGCTATAGAAGTATATATATATACACCACCTTAGCATGGGAGTTCAAAGGCGCCGCTTGGGGCATATTTCCCAGGAAATATCATGGGAAAGCGGTTTGCCAATGACTTTGATACCCAAAGAACGATTAGTCTTGCGGTGACAGACCCTAAAAAGAGGGTCTGGTGAAACTGTGTACAAAAAGTTTAGCGCTGCTGGAAATGTTGGAATCTCCAATCAGATTGCTCCATTTCAAATTGATTATGTAATGTGTACATTTCAAAAGATTCGCGGCTTATGGTTAATTACATCCGGTGACTTTGCCACTTAAAGTTGTTGAGAAAACGGCCATACAATTCTGTTGGGTCCGTTATAATGTTGAATAAATAAAGAAGCGCCATTAGTTTGGTGATGCTATAAGCAGATCTAGTTGAATGGATGTTGTGATGTAAACAGTGCACTTACGTAACACGTAAACGTCATCCAATAAACATTCCAGAGCTCAAACGTTTTGTACAGAGTTTCACCAGACCCTCTTTTTAGGGTCGGGCCCCACGATACTAAAGAACGATACGCTTTGACTCGTTATATTGAGCGACATAGAGCTTTGTATTGTGGGACTCATTTTTGTAGTGGTTGCTAAGCAGAGTATATTTGCTAAGATAGACTAGTTGGTTGTTACTAAAGGACAATGAAGGCACAAAATAATTGTTTGGGTAATTGTGGATGCGTATTTCTACCCACCGTGTATCAGCCTTTGAACAGACCACGGAACAGCAAAGCTACTACTACTATGTTGAAATAGGTTAGTAACTAACAGTTGTAAGTACTTAACTTAATATAATAACTTACTTACTGTCCCAATAGCGAAGTTAGTTGGCTTACCTTACAGTACAAAAATGACAAGAAGTTAGTTGGCTTAACTTAGTACAAAAATGACAACAATATAAACTCCATCCCACAATCACAAGTTTTCTAACAATGCGTGTTGAAGCATAGTAACGTATTAATGATGTTTTAACGTATGGATAACGTTCTGATGGCTATTAGCCCACACTATTAAAACCACGATCGATCTTCAGATGCTACTGTATAAAAAAATGGGATGAGTTCTCGTTAGTTCTTTATCTATTAGGTGAGTGTGCCCCAAGTGATATATATCACTTATACCATGGCTGCTTGGTATTTGCAGATATATATACACCGTGCCCTTGGGCTTTGGGTGTATATATCAGCAAATCCTTCGTAGCCGTGGTATAGCTATTAAATATAGTATTACTGTATGACTTACATCAAACACATAGAGCGTAAACATTGTCAAGACCAATACTTGCATCAGCACCATGAAACAATAAGTGATCACCTGAGAAAGAACTGTTTCAATAGTAGTTACCCCTAAAATAACAAAAAGCACAATAAACACCTCCAGACCATTAATTTGATGATGAAAAGACACAGACAAACATCATAATATGCACACTGTACAAACCTGCCACCCATGACCGGTCAAACAGACCACCCTTCCTTTCCATTATCAAGTTAGTAACAGTAAGTGGTATAGCAACAGCCAGTGTTAACCTGTACGATACGATAGTTAGCATTAAAGTACATAATCTACTTAATCGTGCTATGAGCACTGAACATATAATGTACATTACCCAGCAATCATATTAGGTGCAGTGAAATCCTTATACTCGATATTAGGTCCTCCATACACATAATTGTTAACCTAATAAAGACAGTGATCACTTTCCATATGTAGCCATACAAAGTACATGTATATGTACCTTTATTACTGGATTAAAGTAGAATTCTGGGATTGAAGTATTTCTTAGGAAATCTCTTCTCATTTTCTAATGTAGTCACAATTAACACATTAGACGTAGCAATGGACACATAACCTACCATAATAGCTGCATTCAGTGTGTCGTTGATTGTATAATAAATTTGTACATCTATAAGAATTCACAGAATATTTAACCTCTGTTCAAGTAAATTATAAAACTATGTATGTATGTCAGTATGTGTTACTATTAGTGATGCCATGACACATGTACAGAATTTTTAATACCACGATAGAATATTTATCATGATAATCACAATTCACATTTATGTTACCAATGATTACTTATGGTTTCAAACAACTACAAACAAAGGCTGGAGATGATATGTTTTTCATAATTGATAGCAATAAACAAGGAACTGAAGTATAAATGTTTTTACAGCATGCAAAATAGCAGTAAACAACATTTAACACAGTTTTTGATTGTATGTGTAGAATCACAAGTCTTAATTAAATTCCATAGTTATAATTATCATGATATAAGCATTGCACTGTTGTATCATATTACGATATATATATTATTATCATGTACTGTGATTATCATGGCATCACTAGCTAGTTACTACTGTGTTTGTTTGTTTTTCTGCACCCACGTGAGCAAAATGTTTTATACTAAAAGCAGCAAGTATGTGAGAAATAGTAAATTTGTTTTAATTGAAAAAGGATGTATCCACTTTATACACATATGAAAACGGAAAACAGCTTGATGTTCTATCTAGAAAAAAAAATTGCATAAAAAACTGCATAGATGATAGACAAACTACCATCTGGGAGATATTAATCTAGATCTGCATTATTTGTGAATTAAAGTGTTTCGTATGAGTTACGCTTCCTTGTATAAGTTTGCTCACTATACAGCTATTGTGCAAAAGCTATTGTGCAAAAGCACGGTAAAGCAATCAATATTTTCTATCCTGTGAAAAAATGATCTTTTAACATTAAACTATACATGTAAGGGTATGTGGCTTAAACAGCCTAAAATTATTTTCCAAAACCCAGCGTAATATGGTTGTACAATCCAGTATTGTAATCCCCCAGTGCATGTAATGTTTGTTCACGTAATTGTCAATAAAACCTACGTAGTGTTTGTCAATAAAACCCACGTCAAGAATTTGACATATAATTATTCATGAACTCTGTTAGCGCTTAAATAAAGAAAAGAGACTAGCCAGATGTGGCTATACCTGCTTAGCATACATCATCCCCAAATAGCTAGTTGTGCAGAAGACACAATGAAATTTTGTAGTCTATCAATAAAAGCAGGACGTTTTATTTTTTGTGTGTGAAAGCTGACTTATTCATTCTTACCAGTCACGTCTAGTATCAGTTCAATGGCAGCTCCACTCACTTCAGATGGACTAACAGAACTACCATCTTCTACCCCTTCGCACACTGTCACAAGCCTATGTATGTCATGTCAGGAATATCAAAGTCCCATTCATATCATTTAGCACTTGCACACCTTTCTATAAAGTTTCTACTGTAGTTTTTAGGAACACTAAAGTAGCCCCAGGCTTCTCCCTCTTGTATCTTGTTTATTCCTTCAGCCATATTATCAGCATAGTTCTACAAATATTTATAATACCCACAATCAAATATTTCAGTACTCACCAGATCAAGAGTATCATCATCAATGTGTGATAGAAATGATTTACCGAGATCAAATGTTCCATTAAAGAAATCAGAATGATATGCTACAAGTGGTGGTTGATGATCAAAACACATGTACAATAGAGAGTTAACAGTACAGCCCAAGAAGCTGATGTGGTGGTTACGTGTGTTACACAAGACCTGAAACCAAAATGCCATCATTATTTAAATTTATCGCCATTAATAATTTTCATACTGTGTGTATGTAACAATACTAGCCAAAAGCCACAGGGTATATTTCTCCATAATAAAATCTCGCCAAAATGGATATACTTTATGCAAACCAATTAATCTTAGTTGTTCTTATGTAGTGTCTTGCTAAAGGTGATATCTATGAATCTGTATGCAGATGTATAGCCACACAACTATACTTGCAGGTTGAAGGTGATCACATAATATAACTAATTTCTGTTGTCTGTATTGCTTTAGAGCAAAAAAGGATAAAATTTTCTTGTGGGGAATTCAGTTGGTTTGCTTTGTATAGAGATGGATAATAAATTATGTGTCTCTTTCACCATGCAGTAATTCCTAAGTGTTTATTCAATCAAAAGTGTTACCAAATTCAACATCAGAAGGCTAATTTTTCAAAATTTTCCTGTGGGGACATGTCCTCAGATCCATCTAGTTAGAGCATGCTTTGCATGTTGAGTGTGCCTCCACTAATTCCCATGTAGATCTGCCCCTGTTACTTAAAATTGAAACCCCCTTTGGAAATTTCTAGATCTGCCACTGTTGCTACCATCATTACTAGACACAAATCTTTTTGGAAATAGTTATTCTAAGCCAGGTTTTTTTAAACAGCATTTTTAGTGGGATTTCAGACCCTTTGCGATGTAACTGACTAATTGCATGTGTGGCCGATAAATATATACCATTGGTAGCCTTGCAACCAAACTTTTGCAGAAAGTAAGCCTACATACAGTTAAATAAACTTGTTAACATTTTTAACATTGCAGAAACTAAGTCTATGTAATAGTTGTAACATGGGCATAAGGGCATACATATCAGACAAAAGCCTGAATACCCTGTGTTACAGCTAATATGTATCACTTCCAATCCATATCAGGCAAAGCATGGGCGATCAATTTCCCAAGCCAATACGAGTGCAACCGTGCACTGGATGCATTACACATACATGTCTAAAGGATTCGATTGTGGGTCAGCAGCTGGACATTCTGGCTACTTTTGGTTATGATGAACGAACAAATCCTGAAGATATTATGAAGAATTTTGGTTGCTCAAGTTTAATGGTTTAATCAATGCTATTATGGAATAATAAAAGAGTTAACTAAAGGCCTAGATGGGTAAGCTTGCTTGTAGAGTGGTTACTTTGTGTAGAGTGGTAATTTTGTGATAGGGGTGTGGTCCGTATTTGAAAACATGTGGAAACACTTGGTGAATGAGCTAAAGCACTAGTTCTCACCTTATCCAAGCGTTTTTCAACTAGTAGTAGGGTATATAGCGAGGGTAACAAAATTCTTTCTGTCTGAGTGATTTTCATGGCCAAATCTAAGTCATGCATACTAATCACGTGAGTATTTATCAATCCCCACAATCGATTTTTGCCTTAACATCTATATAATTGTTGCCCAGTTGTTGTAGCCCGGTCTACATTCAGATGTAGCCCTGGAGAAGTCCTCAACTGTGCTACATTGTGAATGTAGCCCAGGCGGCTCCTTTGATCTGAGGCGTGAAAGTGATACATAGCAATATTATGATAGTGAGTTGTAATTATCACATCACAATAATGATTTTTTGATCGCAAGTATCACACCATCAATATTTTTGCTCAGCACTACCACTACCTAAAATGCACTAATACATATGCCCCCAGAAATATCATAACGTACATTACATTTTCAAAAAAAACAACCTTTTAAAAGTCATAGATCCATTGCTGCTTATCCGCAAAGATAAACAATTCAATAGCAGATCACACCACAAAGCTCATGCAATTCAAATCACAAATAACATGGCTACTACAGTGGATCCTCACTAATCCGAACAGCTCTGTTCTCAAATTGACAAAACTCTGTTCAGATAGTGAATTTGTTTGGATTAGTGAACCCACTGATTATATACAGAGCCTAATTCAATTACTCTAATAGAACATACACTTGGTTGCAAAATACTCTAATAGAACAGTCATTTGTACTGTTCAGATTAGCAAGTGTTCAGATTACTGGAATTCGGATTAGTGAGGATCCACTGTACCACAATAACAAGGCATTGAAAAAAAAAATGTTCATTGATTAATAAGCAAACACTCGATGTTACAGTGACCACTTGGACTTGCACAAACATTTCTGTTGATGTACAAAATATTTTAGGACAATGGAGATATGCACACAGACCATTTATATATACCCATTATAAACAAGTACTGTTGTTCCTTACACAATTATGCACATTTAAGGGTTAAATATCTTACGCACAAGTATCATGATAAGTGTAGTAGACTGTGACATCAGTTAGATCATGTCCATAGGAAAGGAGAACAAAACTGAGTTGTATAGTTGGGTTGAGAATTAGGAAGAATAGCAAACTGTAGAAAGAGCAACCAAGTAAGTAGTTTACAAAACGAAAATTTATTAAATTGAATATTCTATCTAACACGGAAGTGTGTTATATATGTTAAAAAAACAACCGGTTTTATAATAGTATAGTTGACTACTGCATTAGAGTAGCAAAATAATATTGAAAGAGTAGTGCAGCGCTAGTGAAGCCATTTAACTTTTGCTGTACAGGTTGCAGAAGCTTGTATTTAGGTCCCTTTTTGCTTATTAGTCTATATTTATACTGTTACATTGTTCAAGTAAAATTTATTTAGCAAAATAAATAAATAATCTAAAAAAACTTTGATGATTTCATCAGGTTAGTGAAATATTGCAGAAGTAAATGGAAGTGTGCAGAACTTAGGTTACAGCAGAGTAACCAGCAAGAAAATGTAACCATTATTACTAGGAATGTATTGATTGATTCATTTACTGTTTAAACCTGACACAATTAGCTAGAGCCATTCTTCCTTGCAGGTTTGACAACATACAGTAGCACTAAATATATACAGTACAAAAAGTATATATTAGCTAAACACAAGACATAACTCAAACATTTTTGGTGCAGTTTATTCCAGTGTACATGTCAATGGAATTGCTACCCATATATAGGCATAGCATAAGGGGAACAAGGTAAACTAGGTGGGTTAGAGCCCCATTACATTTAGAGATTGAGATACTTTAATAGAGCAGTCATATACTCTAATAAAACAGTCAAGAGTAGTGTAATTATAAACAGTGTTTATCTATTCTAAATAGAGCTGCTGACTCCATTCCCACCCTAGTGAATGCAACAAGAACTCTCTGGAGATGAAGGTCATACCTTTGCACACCACACACCAGCAGTGTGTCTATAGCTTCACAATGGATATGCATACAGCTGTACTTAGATCTACAGATATGCATGCTTGTGCCTTAGTATAGCCAACACCTTACACTGTTTTTTTCTAGGTCGATAGTATTTGAACTTTAACAAACATTTTGAACTTTCAGTCAAACTAAATTCAATCTCAGAAGGTTACCTTTTCAAAATTTCTTTTAAAGAGTACAGTCAGTATATAGTCTAAATTATAATTCTAGTAGCATTCATTCTTCCAATGTTGAATTTCAATAATTATTTTAAACTTTTTTAGTCAAAATTCCCACCAAATTTAATAGTGGCAAGTTGGTTTTTCAAAATTTTCTTTGGGGAGTAGCTATAGCCTACACCTTATGCTAGTAATTGTTTTTTTTTAGCTCAGAATACTCATCCATATGTCCAGTATTGAATTGGCAATACATATTTGCAAATTCCAGTCAGAATTGCCACCAGATTCAATCTCAGAATAATACTATTACATTTCTCCAGCAAATGTACATGCAGTGCGATGGATTGCTCACTGGCTTTTTGGTCACAGGTAACACGCCAGGATAAACAGTTTCTTCATCTTCTGAGTCACTACCAAAATCCTCTGTTGATCCCCTGGGAGGGGGAGTAGTGGAGCTTAATATTAATAGGCACATAAATGTCACTTACCATGTACCACTTACCACATACAGCTGCAGTGGCAATACATTCCATTGCCTTGTTGAGGGTAGAAATTGATCATAATATCTGCAAAATTCGAGATTACCAAGCTGTAACTCTCAGTAGCCTTGTTCAACCTTCCTCTATGAGTAAACTTCACCTAAAAGCATTGGTAGTTTGATTGGTAAGGTAGGTTTCCTGTAGCAGCATCATTTGAGCACAATTTTGGGTTCAATAAAGTATAACTAATAGCAAGGCAGCTCAGCGTTGAAACCGGGTCACTACCGCTGACCCGGATGACCCGGATTTGACCCAGATTAATTAAAGCCGAAGCATGCAATAAGAGCTATGTTTCGGGTAGTCTCGCTGGCGACCACGTTTTGAGCGATCGATTCGTGTTGAGTAACAAGTAGTTATGTGATAAATAAGCCGGTAAGTTTATAATTTAAAATCAGTCAGTGGGTTTTGGTTCCATGTAGCTACTGCGAGTTTACAGACAGCAATTGGGTGTGACTTCATGCATACCCAGTATTACAATTTTCCAATATATTGAAGTGGGTGTGGCTCACAAAAGTACTTATCCTGCTGCAAGACTTGGACTATATACAACTCTTACAATAATCGATTAGTGGGCTTGGCTCCACGTAAGCTTGCAGACAGCCAATGGACACAGTTTTGTGCTACGGACTGCACTTACTAATAAATGAACGTGGCTGAGTATGTTTGTAACACAATAAGTGGGCGTGGCTCACGAAAGACCTACGCGATAGCGTTTATAAGTTTCCGCGTCGTCAAATGAACAATTTCATTTCTCACGTGATCCAATCTGGGTCAGACCCGGATAATTTGTAAACCGGGTTGGACCCGGATGACCTGGTTGACCCGACCAGTTTCAACGCTGTAGCAAGGTTATCATTGCCAAAGATAGGTAGTGTATCATTATTGACCACACCCAAGCCTAGTCACATGAGCCTGATTGGATAAGCTAAGTGCTTTTGTAGCTGAATTGCAGCAGTATTGAGGGATAAAATCACAGTGTGCAAGAGACATCAAACATTAATTTGATCTTTGTTTTAAATCAAGATTTCTATTTTTAAGCAGTTGAGTGGGCAAGTTATGTAGTCAAGGTTTGCTTTCTGGAAAATTTTCCCTATATCGTGCTCACCCAGATGGTTAGAGATGTTCAAAGTTAACCATACTTCATATGTGACTTCTTTGTTGATGGATGATGACTACTGTGGTGTGAAGAAGTTTGGGCTATCATTCATTTGGTGTCCGTAGACAAAAAACCGTTTTTGTATCCCAAAATCCTGCTCAAATAATGCAGCAACAGGAAATCTACCTCATTAATCAAACTACCAATGCTGTTAGGTGAAAGTTTACTCACATAGGAAGGTTGAACTCCAGTGTTGTGATAAAGGATCAAGGCTATTGAGAGTTACTGTTTGTAATCTCGGATTTTGCAGATATTTTGATCAATTTCTACCCCAAGAAAGCAATGGAATTTATTGCCACTGCAGCTGTACACATGAGTCAGTCCAACACTTAGGAAATTATTTTGAAGATGTTACATTGGAAACCCTATTATAGGAGAAAAGTCAATTTAGTGTAAAATTACAGTGTTTTGTAATGACACCCTAATTTGTATATGCTTTGGATGTTTGTACCATCAATGAACCTTCATCAGGTTGGGAACAGTATCTGTGTCGGTCTTTTACAGCTCAAATAATCATGGAAGCCATAGAAAATAGTTGCCTGCATCACTAATGTATACCATTAATACCTGTTAATTTAACTAATTTGTTCATTAGTATCCATTAGTGTCCATTGGCACCATTAGCTACAGCACTTATGTCTAATTTTATTATAACCCGAGTTCTACACATTTCTATTTACTTTGCATTATTTCACCAGCCCGTTAGCTTAGAATCTAGCAGTCAATTAATTAACTTATATTACAATAATAATTATTACTCACAGTGGTTGACGAATAAATTTCAGCGTTTCTTTCATAGACTGAGCTGTTATATTAGATAAACTAGGAAGTTGTGGCATGTTGAGGTGAATGCCTATAGTAATCACCTTATTATTGTTGAAACTTATTAAGCTACAACACTTACCAGAGAAATAGGAGGGATACTGGACAGTGTCAACATTGTTGCCTAGCAATGGAGTATGTTCTGAAGGATCATCATCTTGTTGCTATGGAGAGCATTAACAACAAACTATCTATATAACCATCCAGTTGTTAAATCCATAAAGTATTGGTAATGTGTCAGCATGCTTGAGAGCATGTATATAACTTCTCAGGGGTAAATGGTTTAGATAGAATGAGCTGACGATGTCTATTAGAAACCTGAGAATGATGTAGGCAAGGGCTATCCACAATTACAAAAGCTGCAAACTGATGTCAGCTCTTCTAGAAAATTTCCCTGAGTGCAAGAAAGTGGCAAACTGTAGGAGTTACATGTAGTAGTACCCTTCGATTTGATAGTGTCAGCACCACACCATGACATTACCAATGATGTCTGTCTTGTCCAGTAGGTAAGCTAACAGTAAGGTTATTTTGTTTTTGGCTTCGTCGATTTTCATTTGATAAATGTAGTAAACAACCACTGGCTATATATAGACCACAGGTTACTATCTACTTAGTAATGCCACCACATGCTTCTATTCTACTAGTAACTTCATTAAGTCTCTAAACATCAAAGGAAATTATGCCATTTTCTATGCCACTTACAATTGAAGCACCCTTAGCAGGTTTCTTGCTCAGTTGAAGATCTTGTTGTTCTGATAACTTCAGGAAGACATCTTCTAGGGTCTGTGGAACACATACACGTACACACAGAGAGTTGATGTTTAGCTGTATCTTCTAGGCATATCTCAGGTAAAAGTGATGTGAAGTTCTACTTTTAAGATCCTTGGAAGAAAAACAGTCCTTTTCTTGCAAGAATCTTGCACATCATTTATCCCTGGGATTTTATACTTCTAAGGAAATGCTTTGCCTCAGGCTGTATGTACGGCATGAGTTCACTATAATAAACAAGTGTTACAAAAAGTTAACAAATAAGTGCAAAATAGCTTCACTAAACTATAATATTATAATTATTTCATGGGTGACATTATGGTTTATTTTCCAAATATCTAGTCACCAACGTGTATGTACCTAAAAGGTAATGCATGCTACTCAGTGTACATATGAACTCACCGACACACTGTACGATTTAATAAGATCATCAGGCTTAGCTTGTGCTAGTAATCTACCAGATCTCATAAGACCGACCTATATTAGGGTGCAAATAGTATCACAATTAAAGACATGTATGTAGATAAACTGACCATGTGTGCTTGCCTGGCCTCCTCAATGTAATGGGTGGTAATAATGATAGTATTGTTACCAGTTGAAGTGATTTCTAGTAAGTGATCCCAGATCCTAACAGGATATAAGCACATTCTAATGATTTAAGTTCATCCTAATGATGTTCACACTGCATTTCATCTGAGAACTTAGGCAACTAGCTATAGCCTGCATTAATTATTCACTTACCATATTTTGGAAATTTGGGCAACTTGGCAACTTTAAATATTTGTGACCATAATAGGGAATAAGTCAAACTACTTTACAGTAATTTAAATCATTAGTAGCCAGTACCTCTATAATTAAAGAAATAATCCTGCATAACTGTCTCAATTGTAGCACATTGAGTTGTAAAAATTAATTCATGTGTGACATTTAGGCTGATTTTCCAAAATCCAGACATTTTAAGGGCTCAGCCTCACATATCAATGGTGTCTTCTAACCTATGCAATAATTTCTAATACTGTAATACATGAGCATACGTGTCATGTGCCTGTAAGCCCATGTGGATATTGTTCCCTTCCTTATAGCTTTAACCTAGGGCATAGCTTTAACCTAGGGCATAGCTTTAACCTAGGGCATAGCTTTAACCTAGGGCATAGCTTTAACCTAGGGCATAGCATTCACCGTTTCTTTTGACTAATAGGACTCTAAACAATGTATCACTACAATTACATCTCTCCTAAAACTCACTTAGCTCTCAACATAGTATCAACTCCAACAGTTGGTTCATCCAATATCAACATCGGTGGTTCATGTAGTAGAGCAATGCCTAATGAGACACGTCTCTTTTGACCACCACTAGAGTAGAAATAATAGGATGAGATAATTAATGGCGTTATATGTATATGTGGCATTAGCTAGCATTTCTTTGAAGTGATATGCTAAAAATAATCAACCGCCGCAAACAAACACACACATGCTATAATCACCTCATCTGACCACATAGTTTGTCTGCAGAAGGAATGCTAAGAAATTCCATCAAGAAGTCTGTTCGTTTCTTTATATATTTCAAGTTTATCTTGAATAGAATACCAAAGTAATACATTGTCTCTCTCATTGTCATCTCCAGTTGTAAGGCCAGTTCCTACAAATGATGAGAATAACCAAATTATTTATTAATTTTAGTACACTGAAAACCAAGAGTCTCTATTATGGACTCCATTATGAAATGCTCTGGTACTACAAGTTAAATTCACAATTATTATTTTAATACAACTCACCTGTGGCATGTATCCTACTCCCTTTCCAGGTACAATGTGTCCCCTAGTCCCAGGGGGTTTCCCCAGAATGAGGATGTGTCCTGATTGTATGGGTAAACGTCCAAGGGCACAACGTAGTAAAGTTGTCTTGCCACACCCACTGGCACCAAGAAGACCATAACTATGGGATATCACATGTTTTAAAAGATAAAGGTTCATGAACCATGGCCACACAACAAACACACTTTAGTAGACCTTTTTTCTATGCAAGGCCTACTTACATAAAATCGTATGGCAGGTTTTTTTTTTAATACAGTGTATATCACAAATCTTTAAGCTAATTTCTATGAGTGCAGTTCTCTGAAAAATAAAATCCTGCTAAGATTTTATCGTGTTTATTATTAGATACGTGATAGGGAAGCATTTGTTAACATGGGTAACAGACATTTGTACTCCTGTCATTGGTAAGGAGCTTGCTTGCAATAGAGAAATGGGGAATGTCATGTTTAGTCTCGCTCCAAAACCACCCAAGACTAAGGTATGCTATGGCTACATATAAATAACTCGACAGTAGAATAAAGTCTTCACAGTAAAATATCCGCTATACAGAAAGTGACCACAGAAAGGATCTGGATCACATTCTGAAAAATAAAATCCTGCTAAGATTTTATCGTGTTTATTATTAGATACGTGATAGGGAAGCATTTGTTAACATGGGTAACAGACATTTGTACTCCTGTCATTGGTAAGGAGCTTGCTTGCAATAGAGAAATGGGGAATGTCATGTTTAGTCTTGCTCCAAAACCACCCAAGACTAAGGTATGCTATGGCTACATATAAATAACTCGACAGTAGAATAAAGTCTTCACAGTAAAATATCCGCTATACAGAAAGTGACCACAGAAAGGATCTGGATCACATTCTGAAAAATAAAATCCTGCTAAGATTTTATCGTGTTTATTATTAGATACGTGATAGGGAAGCATTTGTTAACATGGGTAACAGACATTTGTACTCCTGTCATTGGTAAGGAGCTTGCTTGCAATAGAGAAATGGGGAATGTCATGTTTAGTCTTGCTCCAAAACCACCCAAGACTAAGGTATGCTATGGCTACATATAAATAACTCGACAGTAGAATAAAGTCTTCACAGTAAAATATCCGCTATACAGAAAGTGACCACAGAAAGGATCTGGATCACATTCTGTAAACTGTACTGTAATACATGATTGATATCAACCTTAGGGTTAGACTTAATCATGTGTAATATGTTAAAATCTGTTGCATCACACTTAAGACTGTGTTAAGGGCCTTTGTTGGACGTTTTTTTATATCCAAAAGAAGTGAAAATTTCTCCCTCAAAACTTTGGATGGTGGCAATCTGAAAACTTTTTCTCCCTCAAAATAAACTGCTATACGGTGATTAGAGTGTGACGTTGCTTCTGGAGAGAAGTTGTCTTCAAATTACCAGCACACTACCATTGATACACTGGCAGTATTTATTTATATATTGCAATCAGAATCCCACAAATAGAACAACTATATAATTTGATGGTTTATATTGCTAATGTGCAAGTTGTCAGATTTATAACGTTTTGAGTTTTGAGTAAAGTTCACTACTGGAAGAGTTCTCACGAAAACCTAATGAAAACAATTTTGATTTTCACATACTAAACCATGAAAATCCATTGAAACTTTACAAATGAATATTCTCCATGAAATAATTAATTTTCATAGAATTTTCATTGGTTATTTTCATTGGATATTCATTGATTTGTCCAATGAAAATACTATGAAACTAAAATTCATTATAATGAAATTGACTTTTCAGAGGTTGTTTTTTTTTGTTTGAAAATTTCATTGGATTTTCAAGGCCAAATTGTCCAATAGTGGTATACCTGGCAGCCTGAAAAAATACATATTTATTTTCTGATCTGCTGGGTCGCTACTAGAAAGTAAATCCACATAAATTTGGTATGACCTTGTATATTAGAGTATAATACACTTTATAAAGTCAATATTTATACATAAACTAGAGTTTTAATAATTCAATGATCAATATACATGTAAAGTGCCCCTTGCTTTCATAGTGCCATCCTATAAGAATAGCCACTATAGAATCTACTGCTACCCGTCGTGAAGGCTACTTTCATTCCTAGGCCAACAATAGCTAGCTGCTGGTATCTCTTGTTAGCAGTTCAGTTGAATTCTGTTTCAAGTGCCTCAAGGCTGTTTAAAATGACCTCTTGCATACAGTACAGCCTTGGTATCATTGGGGCTGCAAGTGCAATTTATAATACAGATACGGCTACTCTATAGTTACACGAGAGTACAATTGTTTCACATGTATGCAAGGCAAACATAGTGCAATAGTCCAGTTCAGATCCTCTTTGTGTTGTTCCATGGTCTGCTCTGCTTAATGGCTGACTCATTGCCCAAATGAAATCATTCATCTTAGAATAATTGTGACCCAGTCTGAGAAAACCGGTCTTATCGCCCATGTCAGCAGATTTGATTTTTCACCCAGGACACAAAGCTACATGAATAAACTGTCTAATTCCACAATCAAAATCAGCTAGACTTGAGTGGTCTGGTTTTGCTGGCTGCTTTTCCCAAGCCCATATGTGTGGTGCGGGGCCTTAATGGAGCTCTGGTCAGCCTGGGGATGACTGTATGTGGCTGTACAGCTGTGTGGTGTTGAATAAGTACCTCTGCTGTGAATTTCCTCTCATTTTAGCCAGTTTTGAGACCTCAATGGCTTGGCCTGGTTCATCCTTTGGCCTTCCTTTTCAATTTTTGAACACCATCTTGCCCGCCTTCCAGCCCCCCCCCTCCGCCTTCCAGGGCCCCCACCTCCCACCCAATTTGCAGCTCGCCTGATACAGTCAACCTCGGTTTGAAAACTATCTAAAATGGCGGGAAACGTAGTTGTTGGCTATTTGCACAGTGGATGCTCTGGAAGGTAAGGAATTGGTATAAAACGTGTGAAAATTTGGTACACATAGCTTCAACCATTGGCGAGCTCCAACACACTAAATACTTAAAACCGGCGTTTCTCGATACTTTTAAATAGGAGATAAGCCTGGTTTTCTCAGACTGGGTCACAATTATAGTTTAATAACTATCAACTAGTCAAAACTACAATGATCCTAGCCTAACCTGTATACCAAAACCCTACAAATTAATGCTCCGTGTGGCTCAATATTACGAATCAAAGCGTATTGTATCTTTGAACTGGTTGGGCACCAAAGACATGAGCAAACTGCATCCCATAATATTACCCCGGCAATGAGCAAGTTAATACCCAAGCAGTGCCTTTGCATGCTCGTGCTAAAGCGGTATATACTATGATATTTTAAATATAAAGTGTCTCTAAGCTTAATAGAATAACCTTTGTTTTTATAATCTTTCATCGCTTGGATTTCACAACATTTCATTAAATATCATTTTTCATATGTAATGGCATGGGTGCAACCTATCAATGTACCATGAAAAATATCTGCATTACTTTAATGGTTAATTCATTAATTAAAAATTAGTATTGTATATTAAAGCTGACACTTTTTCCTGTCCTAGACGTCCTGGCATATAGTAACATGCATTATCAACTACTTATTAAAGCAAAAACCATGGCATGTATTTATATTAATCCCATAAATACACAATTTTTGTGTGGATCAACATGTGTGTAACACACTGCACAAGTTTGGCATATAGTGTTGATCCCGTGTTAGAGACATGTTAAAATATGGAGACACATCTGAGGAGGTTACTTCATTCCTGTTGGTATGTAGCTGTGATGATCATGCATAGCTAGCTTCCAAGCACATTATAGTCTGAGCATAGTATTATCACGATTCAAACTTGTACATTAATATTCCATCACACACAAGTAATCTTGTAGTTTATCAAACACATTATAACACTACAAGATGTGGATAAGGCTAACCAGATGCTATACTACAACTAAAATTACTTTTAGCTACAACTATATTACATGAGTACATGTACTACAAACTACACTAGTCTTGTACTTTCTCTATAATTATTAACTTAATTTGTACTTTCTTTATACTTTACTTATTAACTTAATCACTTGCTTTACTTATATGGAATGGAAGTACATAGTGTAGATTTAATGTAGCAACCACATGCCAACAAATTAACTTTGAGCTCTGACATGAAAGTGCAACCTGAAAGTGCAATATGTATAACCTTAGACCTGTTTTCTTTTGGCACTTGCCTTCACAGGTGTAGCCAAGGGTGGGCATGAGCGGGCACCATCACAGTTCCTTGCCTGACCATCATCAACTTTTGCCCAACCATCACAAGTAGCTAGCTCAATGCTAGTTATGTGCTACACTAGAATCATGGCAGTGTACAAATAACTCTGTGATGACTACAAACAAACTTGTTTGAGGCTCAACTCGAATCCAATTGATTGATATCACGTGATGTATTTAGCCCTTGGAAAATTCCTTTCACACCTCAAGTAGATGCACATGATATTGTGTGTTTAATTTTTTTTAAATTTTCAAAATGGAGTCAACAGTCTTGTGCTACAGTAGGGCACACTAAATGTTTGAGTCATTTGGATTTTTTGGATTCTACTAGTAAGATATTTTGTTCCATGACATTTCCAAGTCAGTTCAAGCGTGTTTTAGTCTACTACAGAAAGTGTCGCACGTCCAAACACGTATACTACCAATGAAGTCAAGTGGAAAGAAGCAATTAAATGCTGACAATACACTCGATGATATATGCCATGGAGAGTGATGGAACAGGGAATGGATAGGGAAAGAAGGTCAAGTCATTGTGAAGTGTCACATGTACCACACACTGACTAACTGTGTTTGTGCCTATGCAAAGCGTACGTTTGTTATGACTCAGTGATATGAAACTGAATTCGTTACTAAGCAGCCTGCTACTTAGGAGTAAACCAGGTTTGCCTGGTTCATGCATTAGTGCTGCTCTACATCTTCATTTGAGGCACGACGTTTAAAAATCATAGGGCTCTACTGCTAGTTGACTGTAGCTTGCAATTCAGATATGTCTAATGATGAATTGTTTTATATTTGGTTCTTGTCCCAGGATCACTGATTTTGATGATACGTGATGTTCACCAGAAAGCAAGCAAATTTAGGAATTTTAATCCAGGAGGAGCAACAAAGGAGACCATCTACACCTGCAGTTTCACCTATGACAATCGTCGCCAATGGATACTGTAGCTACCTGTAAAGAAGACCAGAGTTACAAGTTATATAGTTAGCGGGTGTATCAATTTGCATACCATGCAAGGCAGCATTTGTTTACACTATAGCACAGCTAGCAGAAAATCTTGTGTGCATATCCTTTTCATATTTTTTTTTAATAATGACTCACATGAATGTTAGCATTTTTTTGTGTGTATAGAGTTGATACTAGCTATGCCCAACCATCAGAAACTTGCTGGCTACATCTCTGCTTGCCCGATGCATTACCCTGGTGTATGGGTCAAACTAGAAAAGATTCTGATCAAGCTGAGCATATTTGACGTATATAGCAAAGCATATGAGTATGCAATATACAATGTGAGCATATTGTATGTCATTGTTTTGCATTGCATGCACTAAGCTGTCTGAAGGCAAATTAACTGATGGGTCATAATTATTCAGTGTTTCTGTGTCAGTTGTTTTGAGCTTGTTATGGATGAATCTGTACTATTTAGTCACAAGGCACTGGATAGTGCTATGGGTCAGTTGATTCGATCAGTTCATTAACAATCCAATTTCAAAAAAAAAAATTTGCTCACATCATTTATAAGAAACAGTGCTGCAGACTATATGATATTTATACACCTTGTTCTGTAAGTCTTGTTTCTATGGTACTGCATAAATGCAACATCGTCTTGCGAGACTGCAAGAGATTAAAAAACACATTAAGTAAAGGGCATGGCACCTATTCCGCTTATGAGTATGCATCCCAAATGAAACAGGATGAATACTCGCAAGCAAAACAGGTGCCACACTCTTTAAATACTGAGTTTTTTAATTGCTCACACTCTCACGAGATGTTGCATTTGAGCAGTACCAAGAGTTAATAATAGTGGAGGGAAAGTGTCTAACACTACATAGGCCTGTAAAAATGATCCTGAGAAATTCAAAGGGATTCTTTCTGTAAAACTCTGTAATTTGTAGTATTCTCCATAGGTGAAGATTGTTTCAATCATTGCATTTCTTTGTTCTCTCAGTGTGCAATCATCACATTTCCTTGTTCTGCCTGTATGAACATTTTACACATCTGAAGGAATCCCTTCGAATTTCTCAGAATCATTTTATACAGGCCTATACACTGTTAGATACTCTCCTCCACTATTATTAACTCTTGGTGGTACTGTATCATGCAGGCGAAAGCATGGGCTATCCTTTTATGGAACATCTTAGCATAAAGTATAGTGCAGAGTACCATTTACAATAGGATCAGTTTGCACGAATCCACGTCCATTATTGTCTGCAGGCTTATGTAGAGCCACGCCCACTGATCAGTTGTTATTGTATGAGTCATAATCTAGTATAATAGTGCTGTGAGTAACTCAGCAGATATTTAGTGGTCATAAGCTTGCAAAAAAACTTCACAAACAAGTATAAGAAAAAATAAGAATTTTAAGTTTGATTAGGGATCATATAAACAAGTATTAGAAAAAATTTGGAATTTTAAATTAGATTAGGGACAGTGTATAATGCTGCAATAAAAAGTACTGAAACAAGCTGGATCGGAGTAGTACTCAATGCACAGTAGGGATATTCACTTCTTATTGTTTTAAAGTATTTGGACATTACGTACTACTCCGATCCAGCTTGTTTCAGTACTTTTTATTGCAGCATTATACATTGTCCCTAATCTAATTTAAAATTCCAAATTTTTTCTTATACTTGTCTATATTAATTAGGCCAGGCAAAGTTGATTGTTAGTTTCCCGTTTCAAGATTTTCAAAATATCACGCGGGCGGGAGGTCATTATTCATTATTCATTATGGCTAAAGCCTTGAAGAAAACACTAAAATAAACCCACTATTACAATAATGAAATTATTGTGAATATTTGAAAATCCATGCTGTGGAAATAGCCATATGTGACTGAATTTGACAAAACCAGGCTTCGACGTACAAAGCTTCGTTAGGAGATATGGCAATTTTAAGTAATCATTGTGTAATAACTTCCCAGTGCCTACAGCTGTGCAAACAAAATTTGCACCAATTATACATCTATTTACTAGCTATCACTGAGTGGGTGTATAAATTTCTGATACCCAAAATTTTCCCTGTTTTGGGCAGCTTTTTTCGAGCGGACAATAATATCACAGGTGGTAGTAATAGGGTGGGAGGGTGGGGGGTGGACTTAATATAGGAGTATAAAATGAAGTAAGAAGACGAATGGAATCCAAAGGCCAAGTTTGGGCTCTCCATGGCCCTCCATGGCCCTCAAATCACTCCAAATTGACTGAGAACACTAATGGCGAGCTCTCTGTGAAGTCTCAGCTCACTACACACCATTATCACAAAGCCATGGCCATTTAATGGCGCCAATTTCCCACTCGTGGCTTTGACAGGGTTGGAAGAAAGCTGCTACAGAAACCAGACTTGCCAGCAGAGTTGGGGAAGTTACCTTTCAAAGTAATATATTACATAATACTTTCTACACAATGAAATATATTACAGTTACATAATACTTAAATTATTAGCTGTAAATATTGAAGTTACTGAATACAAGTAACTTCATGTACTTTAATATTATGAATTAAATTAACAATTCAGCATATATGCATGCAAACCACATGTTTTCACACAGACGGTGGGCATTAATAGCAATGGTCTATGTGGTCACGTGGTATGCATCAGTCCAATGGACCGGGCAGCATCCTTTAATATAGGTGAAAGGTTAATGGATTGAGGTAATGGATCACTGAGTAGTTTAATGGATAGTAATAGCAGTATAAAGGGCGTTACTATTCAGTGGACTGGACTACTGGACTGGAACACTGGACTGACATATTTTTGGTTTTTGCACATTCTATGGTTGGATTTACGGAGTCTTGCTAGTAAGAACCCTTTGGACACCTGCAGCCCACTTCTAAACACTGAGGACAAACAGTGGAATATGTGAAAACTGTCTCTTAATAATTTCGCTACTGTTCATTATGCTACTATACAGCACTTATTCCTTACCTGGTGTCCGTGTGTAGTAATGCTGCAGGCAGTGCAGGGAATTCCGCCAGTGAATGTGACAGCAATAGTTAACCAGCAATCAACTAGCCAGTAGACAATATCCTTCAAGATATATCCTTAGAGCAAGCTTGAGGAACAAGCTAGTCTCATTAGTCTTGCTCTCACTAGTCTCGCTATTTCAGTGTAGGGGCTTATCAAATAAAGATTATAAGCACCCATGCTGAAAAATCTCTAATTGGTAAGCCCCTGCACTGACTAGAGAGGTCTGGCCGTGCTGGCGAGACTAGCTTGCTCCTCAAGGATATCTCGAAAGATTGTCTACTGGCTAGTTGATCGCTGGTTAACTATTGCTGTCCCTGCACTGCCTGCAGCATTACTACACACCAGGTAAGGAATAAGTGTTGTATAGTGGCATAATGAACAGTAGCGAAATTATTAAGAGACAGTTTTCGTATATTCCACTGTTTGTCTTCAGTGTTTAGAAGTGGGCTGCAGGTACCCAAAGGGTTCTTACTAGCAAGACTCAATAAAACCAACCTCAGAATGTGTAAAAATCAAAAATATGTCAGTCCAGTAGTCCAGTCCAGTATTCCAGTCCACCGAATAGTAACGCCCCAGTAGTATAAAAGCCATTTGTAATGCATTACTGGCTCATTGTTGCTCATAGTATTACTCGTTACATCGCGCTACTCATTACCTTACTCGTTACGTAATATTATTACTTTTTTCCGTTACTAGTAATGAGTTAATAGTTTTTAAAAGTAATTTAAGTTATATTACATGCATTTTGCAATGTAACGCGTTATATTACGTAACGCGTTACCCCATCTCTGATTGCCAGTCCTGAAGGAAGCAGTGTGGAATATGATCCAGCAATCCATTTCTGGTAAAAACGTAAGTTTGATTTTGTGTGTGTGGAAGCCTGGTTATATGAAACCCGGTCACAATTTAATATTAAGAAACAGGAGTATAAAATGAAGTAAGAAGACGAATGGAATCCAGAGACCAAGTTTGGGCTCTCCATGGCCCTCAAAGCACTCCAAATTGACTGAGAACACTATTGGCGAGCTCTCTGTGAAGTCTCAGCTCACTACACACCATTATCACAAAGCCATGGCCATTTAATGGCGCCAATCTCCTACTCGTGGCTTTGACAGGGTCGGAAGAAAGCTGCTACAGAAACCAGACTTGCCAGTCCTGAAGGAAGCACAGTGTGGAATATGATAGTGTATTAGACCAGCAATCCATTTCTGGTAAACATGTAAGTTTGATTTTGTGTGTGTGGAAGCCTGGTTATGGTCACACATAATGAAAATTTTGTGGCATTTCTATTAAACCATGTGGGCAGAAATGGGAAACTAACAATCAATTTTGCCTGGCCTTATAATCAGTTATTATCAGATTCAATCTGAGAAATTTCAGGCCACATGTACATGCCGCATGAATTGGGCAGGTCGAATAGCCTCAGATTCAGAAGTACAACCACTATAGAGCCATGTTATTAGAAATGTCCGGAATTAGCTGCACGTTGCATTTTTACATGCTGTTAAATTTCGGCTCATAACTCCTCAACAGTAGATTGTATCGAAACGAAATTTGTACCACGGATGCACCATAAGATCGGCTTTAAAACGATTCCTAGAGTTTGTCTTAACTCGTTGTGAGTGCAATGTTAGAACGATTTTATCAAAGAGTGTCCGGAATTACCCTCATTTACCTTATACGTATGACTTCGGAAACACTCTGCTAGCCCTCGAGTTAGTTACTTAGACATGAAAACTGCTATGTATAACTCACATAGTCCCTTGAGGTACATCCATGTTGAGGGAGTGGAGCACGTGGTAGGCGCTGGGACCTCTACCATAGAACTTATTCACGTCGATAACTTGTAGAGCTAGCAAAGTGCCTGAATTGTTGGTATCGTCCATATCTGTTGTAGTGACAATGCTATCAACTAGAGTTTCGACAAAACTGAAAAATGATAACGACGTACGTACGTATATGTATATACCCACCCTGATTAGAGCCGGATTAGCTAATTGAAGTAATTCGCGCGCGCATGCACGTGACGTGTGCGCATGCCTCATACGGACTTAGAGGTGTATCAATAAACTCAGCCACAAGTACTGCAACTGTACAAACACATCCAGCTATTAAATTTAAAGCGGGTACGTAGCTAAGCTGCTCATTGTCAATGAGCAGCTATAGTTATGACATTGCATGCATGAAGGTCACGGGTGCAGGGACCCGTCGATTATGATGGCATAATTTTGAGCATAATAGGTACCTAAAAGCATTGAGCATAATGACAGCATAATAGGTTAAATATTTGTACGATAGTATAAATTCTTGCTGGAAAAATGACAATTGCAAAATAAGATTGATATACTCTAATAGAGCAGTCAGTAACTCTAATAGAACAATCATCAAACTGACTGTTCTATTAGAGTATATCGATCTTTTCTCTTACACGCAGCAAGAATTTATTATTTGTGTTCCAGCCACTCATTTTTTTTTCTTTCTATACAGTGTTAAACTAGTAGCAAAGCATATGAACTAAGGCATGAACATTGAGCATAATAGGTAAATATTGAGCATTAATTTAAGCATAATAGGTGAATTTTTGAGCAGTGCAGCATAGCATAATAGGTAAAATTATGAGCATAATCGGCGGGTCCTCAACTTGATGCAAGCATGTAGTGTAAATAATTGACAGCTATAATATGTCAGTCATCTATACATATGTAGTTGCCACAGTGCTGAACAGTTATTGCAATTTATATTTCCTTACCAAGCATGTGGTGCATGTCTTCCATGTTGTGGATGCATGCATATACACATCACACTTGTAATTATTTTATCACTCTCTTCCAAAGTGATCTTAGCAGTTATTCATGCATTTTAGTTACTTACACAATGGCCTATGTAACTGGCCATGGGAATCTACAAAGTATATTATATTTGTGGTCAGATGTGATATGACACCTGTGTACTGAGGTGTTTTTATAAAACCCTGCATACATTAATATTTCAAATATCAATGTATTAATTTCAGTCTACATGCCATTGATTAATCATTTCTATAAGTTACCTGTAGTGCAGCTAGAGTTATGCTAATACTGTAAGGTTCACTTGCACTGGTGTATATGCGTTTTGGCATAATCAGTGGATACCCCTATATTATCTAGCATTGTAATATAATATATCATTGTACAACTGTGTTGAAATTTATGATAGCAATAACACTAAATGTTTCACTTCACAGTTCATACTCATTGAGATACAGTAGGACCTCCATTATCTGAACACCTGTGTGCCAGTTCAATCATAAAATCAGATAAGTGAACTTGTTCGGATAAATGAAGCCCATTCATTTATACACGGAGTTCTGTTCAACTAATGACAAAATAATCTAATAGAGCAGTCACTTATGCTGTTCGGATAATTGAGGTCCTGCTGTACTGTATAGTGACTGTGATACGTACTTAGGTAACACAGTGGCAAACAAACAACTTCTCAGTATGCATGCATATAGCTATAGATACTTAAGAGTTATGGCTAAACTCCACCATACATCATCTTCCCAACCCAGTCAAAACTCCAGATCCTGCATGTCTAAATTTATCAACACCTTAGCTAGAATTACAATCAAGAGGATAGATATCTCATAATTACTTTGATCTAATTTTTAATTCTCCGCATTCCAACTGATGACAATTTTACGTACCTATACTATAGTCTTGTTTTTTTAAACATGGAAGAAAACTTGTCTTATCTTAAAAAAAACAACAACTGAGTAAGTATATAAAATGTAATCATATAAAATGACCAATCAGTGTCATAGTACAGCACATGTGATTTAAACATACAGAAATACAAATATACTGTAGGATAGACAATGGTTTAAAAATACATCTAAAAGTTTTCTTCTGAATAAGTAGACAGGGTTGTGTCCAACAATTTACTGGAGTTCATAGCCAGCCACACTACACAAAACATTAAGATAATAACATCTATACACACACACTTTTATTACTTTATAAGGTGGAACTTGTGTATATATATAACAATCACCTTGGGACCAATATGAATATTCTGTTTTGTTAATAATTATCAGTAGAGAAACTACTGGGTAATTATGCTATGAATGTTGCTAATGACCATTGAATACCTTTAAACAGTGAAGCCAGATAGATTATATAATATTCATTGAAAGTGATAATTGTGAGTTTATTGAAATGGTGCCAATTAACTGTTGGTTAAGACTGCTATGATTATATTATCTATGATTATGTATACAGTGTGATTCATAGGTGATTTATTTGTATGCGGTAGACAGGGGACAGCTTAGCCCTTCGACAATCGTAAACCCATATCTAGGCTTTGACGCATGCCTTTATACAAACTCAAATAACTTCTCAGGTATCAACAACACAAAGATCCCACAGCCACCACATTACTTACCATGAACTTCCCAATAAAATGGAACATACTATTATGAGAATCTTTCTACGTATCAATAAGTGGAAGCGATTTACAAGTCGAAATATATGGCATTTACAAGCAGATGAGAATCCTGTTCCATCGTTCACACCAAGCAAAGCCATAGAATGGATATATGATATGTAGAATTATTCAGACACTATTGCTTACCATTCCTACGAAGTTTCGTGGCTGTTCAACCCGTATTCTACAATGAAAAGACCATGTTTGTAACAAGCTGCAGGAGCAGATCGAGACTTATGGAAAGGGGGGGTCAAAATAAACTGAGGCACTACATTGTCAAAGTGAGACCAAAAAAAAGGACACAGCCAGCTGACATTAGTTGCCCACCTCACCAACTATGCATTTATAGCTGATAAAGTGCATAGAAATCCTTACATAGCTCGCTACACACTGCTCTAATACTGTGATTGCTTTATTAGAGTGACTGCTCTATCAGAGTAGCTCAATCTTGGTATACTAAAACTTTTTTGAGGGGGGTCAAGAGCCCCCTTTGATCCCCCCCCCCCCCCCCGGCCCTGTATTCGCCGCTGGGCTGTAAGGCGAGTCGAAACAAATAATAATTATTAGTGGCGCTTGTTTTCACATTGTCAAGATTGTTAATTTGTTGTTAAGGTAAGTTACATTCCACCTGAACTGTGTAACAACAGCTGCTTGTGGTTTTTTGCTAACAAACTGACCTGTTACTGGTGGCTGCTTTCATGTTAAGAAAGTTTATGATGGTGTAGCGCCTAATTAAGCCCCTTGATTTACCACAAATTGCATAGATGTTACATCATATGTATTTGCTATGGCTTCTTGTTCGTGCAATTGCTTTATCGCCACCTTAACACATTCCCACAAGTGGTATATCCTGTAGTAGTAACCATATCCAATGTCAACAAATTCCAACCCAAGTTTGAGTTCCTTAGAAAAGCTCTGTGTGTGTCTAACTCAGGTGCAAGGGAACATTTACTAGTTTCTGTGCAACATTCAATTAAAAAAAAAAAAGGAAAATTAAGAGTAATATCAATATTCTCTAATAGAACAGTTAATGAGAAAATCAAGGTCATAGTCATGAAGACCTTGCAAAGGAAGCATATGCACGGTGACTAGAGCCTATATATCTGCTATATGTAAAATCATCCTTCAAAAGCATTTCAGACTCGATTCTGGTTTCAGAATGTTTGCATAGGAAAAGCAACTGCTCTTCTACTTTGGAATTAGAAACCAGTTGACAAATTTTCTAGAACCACCTCATGTGAGTGAAAAATTTTCAAACTCAATGTAATACAGACTTTGACTTGTAAACCAATATTTCTTTGACTATGGTAAAAGTACATGTATTCTTATACATACAGTACTGAAGTATCAATTACTTCTTCATACCATTAAATTTAGAAAATGCTGCTGGTTTGTATTTGTGTGGGAAGATGAATATAAAATACATAGGTATTCCAAGCAGGATGATCCCAAACGCTGCTATAGAGTCCACCGGTGCTTCAATAAGTGGAAGAATCACAAGAAACACCGCTGCTATCAGCATAAGTATGGGAATAGGCAAAAATACCTATGGAAAATAAGGTTTAAAAGTCTACATACATACATACATACATACATACATACATACATACATACATACATACATACATACATACATACATACATACATACATACATACATACATACATACATACATACATATGGCTGGAATTGTAATATTACATAAAAATATATACTACAAAAATTCAAGTACAAAACAGTAGGAGTGGAGGGTGGCAATTGCTACACTTATGAACATACCAACAGACTGCAATTCTACTGATAATAGGCATTGCTGCATGCATGGACTACAGACAGTAATCCCAATAAGTGGGCATGGCTCACAATAGAAGTTGGGCTGTGGCAGGACTAGGCTATGACATGTTAATACACTTCCACATGGTCCGGATAATTAAATTGCTGCACACATGGGTCAGACACGAATTATCTGTAAAGCCAGATGACCCGAAAAAATGTGATCAGGTGATCTGACCAGGTTTCAAAGCTGATATACATTTCATTACCATACTGTATTATAACAACCCCAAGTAACTAATATTTTGGCCACAACTAGTCAGCCCTTGGATGTTGAATAGCATGGATCATGTTTGTATATGACATTTAAATCCTATGACTGCTCTATTAGAGTATATTCACTACATTGATCTAAATCCAGTTGTTATTCTTTCCAGCCTGTGATAGCAACTAAAGAAATATCTATTTCATGGACTCTACATTACTGTTAGGCCTAGGTAAACAACCAAGCTGTTAATAAGGTAGAATATACAATACATAACATACAGTACCCTATTTGCCCTATTCAAGCTCTGTGCATACATACAAACATACATATAAAAAAACAAACATTCCTAATAATTTACGTACATAATCAAAACACACGGTAGTGTGTCGTGCGGCCCAAGAAGCCAGAGCGCCACAAAGTGAGTATATTAACAGGAAGAAAGAAAATGCGATTTTCAGACCTTTGTAGCTCCGTGATCCCTTATCCAATTGAAACCAAATTTACTACAGAAGTGCCGGCTAGGTAGGGGAGTCCACATTCCAAATTTAAGAAAATTGCTCAATTGCTCCAGCCATTTCTGAGATACCAGCGGCCAAAGTTTGGGTTTTTTTCTTCTACTTCTTTTCACACATTTCACAAAATCCGCCATAAAACATGAATGCGTGCTCCAAACGGGCTGAAATTAGGCACACTTAAAGGGCTCGTTAAGGCGAACCTCAGTACCACGTTTGGTAGGAATCTGATGAACACTTACAGAGTTATTACTGATAATTTGCATAAAATAAGGTCGAAGGTCTGTCACGCCCACAGGGTAAACCCCTAGAAGGAGTGAGCTGAAAATTGCTATGTAGATGGAGTAACTATTGTAGGAGTGCCTTTTTGTGGTTTGAAAGGAATCCAGTTAAAGGCCATCGAGATATGACACAAAAACCCAACCTGTGTCACAATTACGCGATCGATTTTTATGAATAAAAAAACTATTAGTTTTCATGCCTACTAGGCAAACTGCTTAGAGCAATGAGTTTAAAATCGATGTGTAGCTGGAATAATTATCATGAAAAGTCCTTGCAGTAGTACAGAAGAATTGGATTACAAACCACTGAGTTATAATTCCAAAGCCAACTACGTGTAGCAAATGCAAGATTGAGATACTCTAATAGAACAGTCTCCCTAATAGAGCATTCAGCTACGTTTATAACCTACTCCATTATAGAATTGTATTACACTGCAAGTTATTCTGTAGGGAGTTCAGCTACAAACAGTTAATCTTATAGATAATTCAGCTACAAGCAAGTCACCCTGTAGAGAGTTCAGCTACAAATATGTCAATGTAGAGATTCAGAACATTATATGTCACACTGAAGATATAAACAAATCACCCTGTAGAGAGTTCAGCTACAAGTCACTCTGTAGAGAATTCAGCTACAAAAAAGCTACCCAGTAGAGAGTTCATCTAGCATCAGCTATACAAACAAGTTACTTTATACAATGTTCAGCAAGTAAGTCACTCTGTAGAGAGTACAGCTACAAACAAGCCACTCTGTAGTACAAACAAGTCACCGTGTAGCTGGAGAGTTCAGCAACCAATCAAAAAAACCACTCCATAAAGATTTCAACTATACAAACAAGTTATAACTCTATAGAGAAAGTTATAACTCTATAGAGAGATCAGCTAGAAACAAGTCATCCAGTAGAGAGATCAGCTAAAAGACATCACCTTATAGAGAGTTCAGTTAAAAAGAAACCACCATGTGGAGGGTTTAGCTGCAAACAAATCACCCTGTAGAGAGTTCAGCTATGAACAGATCACTCTGTAGAGAGTTCAGCTAGAAAAAGTCATCCTGTAGAGAGATCAGCTAGAAGAAGTCACCTTGTAGAGAGTTCAGCTACAAAGAAACCACCATGTAGAGAGAATTCAGCTACAAACAAATCATCTGTAGAGAGTTCAGCCAGAAACAAGTTCACCCTGTAGAGAGATCAGCTAGAAACAAGTCACCCTGTAGAGAGATCAGCTACAAAGAAACCATCCCGTAGAGAGTTCAATTACAAACAGATAACCCTATAGAGAGTTCAGCTAGAAACAAGTCACCGTGTAGAGAGATCATCTAGAAACAAGTCATCTACAGATCAGCTAGAAACAAGTCACCCTGTAGAGAGTTCAACTAGAAACAAGTCACCCTGTAGAGAGATCAGCTACAAAGAAACCATCCTGTAGAGAGTTCAGCTAGAATCAAGTTACACTACAGAGAGATCAGCTAGAAACAAATCATCTTGTAGAGAGTTCAGTTGCAAACAAATCACACTGTAGAGAGTTCAGCCACCCTGTAGAGTTCAGCTAGAACAAGTCACCCTGTAGAGAGTTCAGCTAGAACAAGTTACCCTGTAGAGAGTTCAGCTAGAAACAAGTCACCCTGTAGAGAGATCAGCTATAAAGAAACCACCATGTAGAGAGTTCAGCTGCAAACAAATCACCCTGTAGAGAGTTCAGCTAGAAACAAATCATCCTGTAGAGAATTCAGCTAGAAACAAACCACCCTGAAAAGAGTTCAGTTATGTAAGAAGTCACCTTATTAACTACAGTGTGTGATAATCATCATTCAATGTTAAATATACAAATATTTCATCAGACAAAAGCTATGCACACAATTACTTCCTTTGTACCACAATTCCTGCAGTAAAGAAAAAAAACAAGTTAAAAGGAAGCATCAAAGCCATGTGGCCAGCTTTGTGGCTTGCAATACAAAAAAGAAGTGATATCTAAACCAAAACAGCCAAGCTGTAAAAAAAGAGTGC
Organism: Dysidea avara; assembly: GCF_963678975.1. Lineage (NCBI taxonomy): Eukaryota > Metazoa > Porifera > Demospongiae > Dictyoceratida > Dysideidae > Dysidea > Dysidea avara. The sequence continues at coordinate 21,547,364 of NC_089279.1, read as the reverse complement.
GGCCACCAAAAAGGTCAAGGTGAAAAAGATGTGAAATTCAAGGTGGCAGCCAAGAAATGGCTGTGATGGTAGGTTAATGGCAAAAATTTTAATTACGAAAATTCAGGTGAATTTGGTGCCAGAGCACTCTTTTTTACAGCTTGGCTGTTTTGGTTTAGGTTCTAATATACCAGAATACACATCAGTACCTTATAAGGTCTTGCTTCATGCCTACATGTTATTCTCATGATCAACAAACTGGCAAAACATAGTCCATAGAACGTCCATGAGGCTGCATTAAAACTGTTGATGAGCCGCCCCAAGTCACCAGGAATCAACATGATGATTCCAAGGATAGCCTATACAATAGCATAACATTTACTTATCTTATACAAGTAATAGTTGTAACACATCCATACCTGATTTGTAAACACAATGGCCAAGAGCAGAGTATTTACAAATCAGAATAGAAACCAAATGGTTGTGTTATTATTGTGTTGTGACAGGAAATTTTGAGGTTGACTTTTTCCTTCCGTAAAAATTTCCTGTTGTACAGTAAACAATTACAACATTTTTCAAAGTATACAACCACCTCAACATTTATACTTGTGTGACTGCTAATGTAATGCCCATATTAAAAACTTAGCATACGGTACTTGTGCGACCAGAGTTCAAATGTGGTTTCAAATTGCGCGAGATGTAATAAATTACCTGTTCAGGCTGTTGTAACTTGGTGAAGAAAGCACAAAACTTCATACTTCTCAATGTAAATCTTTACAGCATGTGTATCTCGGAGTCAAGGGGTGGGCGCTGCCAGACTAAGGGAGGACTATTGTTAACTCTTGCTAATAGTCATAACCTGATTACCAAATCATGTAGGGCAGGTACCAATGCTAGTATTTAACAAACAGGAATTTTAAAAATTCATGATTGCGTCATGTTTTTGCAGATCCAGTCACATTGGATCATAAACTCTCTGCTAACTTCACCAAACTGTATTATTTTTACTAAACAAAAAAATACTAGTACGTTACACAATTTTTTTTGCCGCAAAACTATTTGACACACTGACAACTGAACTTCTATGAAACCTTTTATTCTATTGCTACTGTGAAACAGTACCATTTTAAAAATCACGATATCTAGCAGCAAAAATACTACAGGTGTACTGTATAGTGTATATATATCTTACGTATAAAAAGACAGACTGGATGGGAGTCTTGAAGTGTCTGTGTACTCCACTGAACATTAGAGGTAGCTTCTCATCTCTTGCAGCCACAAAAATGACCCTACAATGAATGAATGAGTATACAATTCACTATCCACCTGGCTGTTATGCATCTGAAGTATATACATACAAATATGTGCTATTAACGCAATGTACATTGTAACATCCAACATAATACAATGAAGCACAATTGCATAACAACACATGTGTAGACACACACAACTAACCTCTAATGCTCAGAGGAACATGCAATACACGTTTGGTGTGAGGATTGGTCTTTGTAAGACACTGGTTATGTACCAAGCACAAAATAACTAACTCAGAATATATTGGTATCAAAAATAAATGGTGTTTGTATATGTAAAACTAAAGAACTATTCATTTTAATACAAATCTTTGTTTAATTACTCTAATACAGGTGTAACAGGTGTATATAAATTATTATATACACCTGTTAGAAGGATAGTATTGAAGCCATGCATTATTTCACATCCCGTGAAATCATTACATAACTGCAAACAATACCAGCCAGGACTATCCTGTAAATTGCTGGAACTTTTGTAAAATTCTTCAGTCTCTTAAAAAAAAATCCTTGTCTTCAATTTTTCCTGTTTCTTTAAAACAATGACTCTTTTAAAAAGCTCCATTTTGAACATTCCATATAATTGATTGATGTTCCAATAATTGACTCTCTACTGTACATACAAGCCACAAAGTGTATCCAGTGTGTACTATACACACACGCGCGCGCGCACGCGCGCACACACACACACACACAGAGTGCATTATACCTTGTTCCAGCAAATGCAGCACCATTACCACTTCCCAGTGTTGACGCAGCTACTGACAGTGAGATGATGATCACTCCAGCATTACCAAGTGTCTTAGAGCCAAATGGCTACAGTAATACAGGGTATATGTAGCTGTATACAATACAGTACATGAATACACTATGGGGAAGTCCCGGAGCTAAACTATCACCAGCTTTTGGGCTTACAACAACAAAACAGTTAAGCTGTAAAAATGGACAACCTTAAAAAATTCAGGGTTAAAAAATGCAAAATTAAAGGTGATCTTCAATAGCATCAATGTCTTACTGATAAAAGCATACAACTAACATTCACTGACATTTACACCACGAGCAGACCCAGTTGGATTATTAGTAATAGTAGTGGAGTGTGATATGCAATCAATATTCCATAACTTTAACACACCAGTGCTACAGCAGTTGCTTCAGTAATTTCATTCACAGAAAGAACGGCAAAGAAGGACAAATTGATCAAGAAATATACCACTACCACCAGCGGCACAGCAATGTAAATGGATCGCTGTAAAGTCCTATGAAAAATAAACCATTAACAAACTGTAATAAAACACCATCATGTAAACACACTTGGATACATTCTGAGCCTCTTCTGTTCCATAATTTAAGGTGTTCCTGTAAAGTGGATTATTATCACACAAGGTCACATCTTCCATGAGCTCACCATCCATCATAAGCCCACAGTGATGCATACAAGGCTAGTGATAACTTGGATGGGGAGTAGTTGCTGCCATCAAAAAATGTCTGGAAATGTTGATTGCATCCTATACAGTGTAATAAGGTACGTAACTATGAAACATCGTACTATATAGGGATTGGTTTAGCTGGCATTAGTGATTAAAAACGTCATCTATGTGATTAACTGTGCTATTATGCATGTTTCAGTGCAGGTAAGACACAACTAACAAAAGCTGATTCACTAAAGCTATAAGATGTACACATATATAAACTGATACATACATACAAGTGTACTACATTTTCAGGGATTAAATATCACTACAAACTTTATGAACCACCTACCTGTTGCTACTTCACGGATGCCCAATACTACTATAAATATTGCTGCCAAGAATTTTAGCATGAGTAAGATCACCATCACTCTAGCTGCCAACTTTACACTATAACAGTTCAACAATACCAGCAGGCCTGTGGTATACATTAACAAGTTATACCTTTATGACACAACAAATACACAGACTATCATACAAGAAAGCAAATAACTATACTACAGATATCAAGTTTTAGTGATGTGATATACTTTCAGTACTGACTGCCACAACTAGTCATGATCATAAACACAGCTACAGAGCTGTATGAGTAGTGGTTCACGATGCAGATCATTCACGATCATTATTCTAATAGAATGCTTACCTAAAAACCACCTTAGAAAGCATCCCTAACCTCAAAAGCCTCAGGAGTTACTTTGCAAGAGGTACTGTATGTATAGATAGGTTCACTAGTGAGTATAATTCTATAATTTTAAAGGTCAGGAATTCATACCCACTGGCAGATAACTGATCTGTGCTGTTCACGTATGACAAAAACCATATACCTTCCTATGTCCTTCACCATGTCCATGACCTATTAATAAGTACAGTGGACCCTCAGTTATCCAAATCACAATGTGTCTCAGGAAATGGTAAAAGTGTTCAGATAAGTGAATTGTTCAGATAACTGAAGCCCATACATATACAGAGCTCTGCTGAAATACTCTAATAGAACATACACCTGTACTCAAAATACTCTAATAGAACAGTCATTTCCAATTTTGGATAAACAAGGGTACAGATAAATGAGGGTCAGATAACCAAGGATCTACTGTGTGCATAGCAACAACAACATCCCTTTTCGATTCTCGTAGGTGCACTTACACCTATAGCTATTGATTATGAGAACACTTGAAATTGTTACACTATTTGGACTGGATGGATATGGTAGAGTCTTGAGTAGATAAGCATTGCAAGCGCTTCTGTACAAATGTAACTGTATTTTAGAAATGGCAAAGGTAGTTTAGCAGACATGGGATTGCGTAGTACTCATTCAAAAGGGGGTTTCCATGTAACTGTGAAATAAAGTTGCGTGAGTGATTAATAGTCCCACATACCATAGCTGTAGTTTAGCTAAGAAGTGGTCAAAGCTGCTCCCATAAGAGGGTTCCATGGAACCCCATGTACATGTATCGCCATCAGACAGGATTTGTACCCTTTGTGTGTGTGCATGTAACAATTTTATCCATCAGGGTTCAAAATGATCCATTGTAGTTCTAGAACAGTTTAATATGCTGACTTGTTTGACTCTTATTTTTTTAGTGATCTCTGTTATACTTTCAAAAATTATCATTTCACACTTAGTACACATTTTTAAAAGAGAATGATGTGCAAGTCTTGCAAGCAAGATTATTGCACAGAATATTAGTGATGTGCCGATACCACCTTTTCACTACCGATCTGATACTGATACATTTGAGGCCAGAAATGGCCAATACTGATCCAATACTTTGCCCCACAGGTATTTCTCACAAGAAATAGCTAGTAATTGTAAATAAACCAGCTAGAATCCAGCTTACTAAACACATTTGCTGACCTCATCAACTGGTTTCAGTTATGGCTATCAATTATGAAGATAACAATAGTTTATGGCTTCAACGAATCTTATTTTATGGCTTACTGCTTTTTCCACTGTACTAACAATGCTAGTAACTGGCTACTTTCAAAGAAATTATGGCTTATATCTCCTCTTGCTCAACTCTGTTTGATGTGATGTACACCCGCGCCATCTTGAAAAGCAACTAAATGACATCATTAACTACAGAATATGTCCCTTTTCTTGCAAGACTTTTAATCTTGCAAGTTGTGGATTTTGCAAGATTCTTGTACGGAAAATGTCCCTTTTCTTACAAGTCACTTGCAGGTCCTACAAAAATCTTGTTAGTCATTTCTCCCTGGGTTAGCTCCTCAACTAGCTAGAGCAGTCTAAGAAAACTGCTCTCGTGAGTCATTTTAGCCATCTAGTTCATAAAAATATTCCACCCTCCCGTACTGCTATTTTGAATGAGAAACTAATAATTAAGTTCACGTAACCTTATGGCATAATTACATCAAAAGCACATTTTATGACTTTTCTTATGCGAGTGACCAAACAATTAATTAATTACACATAGTTAGGTGCGATAGATAAAAAATTCCTTTTTTGCAATCATTGACAAATAAATAACAAGTAATTAAGGTTGGGTGGTATTGGAATTTTGGTGCCCATTATATCATGTAGAAAGAGATTGCAAAATTGCTATTTATCGCGATATTTATAGGCAACTGTTATATTAGAATGGTTGACTGTTCTATTAGGGTATCTTGGTCTTTTGACATAATATTGGACATAAATAAAATAATCTTCTGGACTAAAAAAAGCTGTCACAAATGCAACCATGGTAAGATCGATATCATATTAAAATTGTTTCACTAAAATCCAGGTATCGTTTCATTGGAATATCGTGCGGTATTACTACAATATCGTGCGGTATTACTACAATATCGTGCGGTATTACTTCAATACCGAGATACCACCCAGCCCTAACAACAAGCTTTACATTACCTCACAAATGTCACAGCACATCACTAACCTATTCCAGCTGCAGATACCATTTTAACAATCTCAATTGGTACATCACAATCAAGATAGAATGGTTTTACCAGATAAGTTCCAAATGTCAATATAATAATAGCAATAGACATTGGCCGGATACAAAACGTTGACGTCCAAGTGTATAGAAAGGACATCAAGCTACCCAACACAGTTACATACCGGTTTCTATCATTGAATGAAAAGCCTTTTTGGATATATGCATATTCACCACCCGACTTCTTTACAAAGCTTCCTAGTTCACAGAAACAAAGAGCTCCACCAATAGCAAGTAAACCTCCCAGGCCCCACATGATCAAGGCCATTCCATAGGAGCCAGCTTGTTCAATCACTCCATTTGGTGATATGAAAATGCCACTACCTATAATTGAACCAGCAATGTACCCCACTCCGTGAACAAGTGATAATTCTTTTCCCAGCTTTTCTTTCCCGGGTTTTCCATTGTTTGCTTCTTTCCCCTTCAACAAGGACTTCTTCTCATCTGTTTCACTTTCGCTAGTACCTTCAAGTGTCCGTAGCGATATATTGTCGGTGTCAGAACTCATCGTGCAGTCGCGCAGCTACGCAAGAAATTTCTTGCTGCCAGATCAAGAGGGCGTGTGTTTTGTCACGAGGTCTAGTCACGGTTTCTCTCGTGAATTTCCGTATTCGTAATGAAAATTGTTTGAAAATTGAAAGAGCGCCACATGCATGTAATACTATAGCAACCTCGTAAGTCTAGATAATGGAGTGTAAACGCATTTATGGGCTGTAGTATAGGGAAAGGATTGAAGGCTGCTAAAGTGACGTCAGTGTCGCCTGACCGGCATGTCCTATTACACAATATGGAGTCCAGTGATTCTTCAGAGGAAAAAGCCAACTCGTTAACGATAATCCATTTTAATGACGTGTATAATATTGAGCCAAGAGAGAAGGACCCGGTTGGGGGAGCGGCACGGTTTGCTACCAAAGTGAAGGAGCTTGGCTGGAAGAATCCTCTTGTGTTGTTCAGTGGGGATGCTTTGAGTCCTTCAAAAAGTAAGACTCGCGTGCTTCAGTGGTCCAGTTCTTATGTGGTTGTGTACTATATAGTAAGCAGTATCACTAGAGGGGAACAGATGATTCCTATATTGAATGCTCTCAATGTAAATACAGCAGTGTTTGGGAACCATGACTTTGGTATGTTATTGTGCACATGTATCTGTGTTGCATGTTTACATTTTTGTTATGGAACAAAACTGCACACTCCAATCCAATAGTAACTGTGCATTCCGAAATTCCATATCCGTGTTATTTTTTGTGCTCCATATTCGGAAGAAAAAACTGTGATGTTTGTCTATTAACGGTGACAGAAAGACCATGCTGCTTGCAGGTTATCCAGTGTCTGATTTGCAGGTAGATGTGCTGCAATGTAAATGTACAATAAATAATTACTTATGGTGTTTCATATGCTAGCTCACTTTCAGATATTTCTTTTAGGAACTTTTCAGAGTTCACCATCACATGGTACATCAACAATGTGGAGTGTCCAAAGCAGAGTACCATATAGCCTAAATATTTCGAGGGGCAAATTTCTCGAGGATTAGCAAGGTTGAGCAATGTTACTAAAAATTTTGGTGGATTTGTAAATTCTCCCAAAATATATTAGACTATATGGAGGTCTAAATATTTCAAGGATAACATTTTCGCTGATAACCCCCCAAAACCACAAAATCCGTGAAATTTCCCCCCTCAAAATATTTAGGCTATACAGTATCTTGTTTCATATCCTGTGTAATGAATATATGATCTATGGTTTGTGGTTGTATGCATGTGCACACATTATGTGCAAATTAAATTGGTGATTTTTGTATGGTAACTAATTTACCCAATCACTGTTACTCAACAGATTTTGGTGTAGAGCACTTAGTTAATGTTGCCAAGGTTACCTATTTTCCCTGGCTCATGAGTAATGTGGTGGACAAGATGACAAATCGTCCTTTAGCTGAAGGTTTAGTGAAACGCATCATTAAATGGGAAGGAAGAAAGGTATGAATGAATGTGTGTGCGTGTGTGTGTGTTGACAAGCAATCTATGATATACTGAACTAGGGTTATTATTAACTAAACACTAACCAAAACAGTAAATATGGCTCATGCTTTTAAAGCAGCTTGGAATATTTATAAATTTCACGTACTGATGGGTAAATTTTTTGTGAAAACTAGATAAGTAGAAATGATACAAATCATATTATGTATTCTTCAATATCATTAAATAATAAAAGTATATAGCCATGCAGCATGTAAAAAGTAAAAGCTAATAAAACTTTCTACACAGGCAATAAGGTGATTTCTTATACAACTCTGCAGACTTTGTGAACAATCGTTTTGCAGAAATTTAAGCAGGCCTTGTATGTTATGTCAGGGATGTCTGAGTTGAATGGGTGTGTCCCTTCTGTACGTGGCCAAAAATAGCGAGCAGCTTTGAGTAAAGAATTTGTGTACGAAAACACGATAGACAGACACAAAGTGGTTTGTTGAAGTTATGCTTCCTTAGAGGTGCAAAGCAATGTAATTTAATTACAAAATAATTACCTGTAATTAATAATTCAATTAAATAACTGTATAGCTAATTTGCATGTAGCTATTACAAAATAATTAATTGCATGTTATTCATATATAACTAAATAGTACGTTGATTACTTTAGGGAAGGTCTTTAGGGAAGGTATTAACTGCATGGGTGGCTGGTTTTTAGAACACATCAACTTGTTGTATCAAAGTGCTAAGGTGGTTGTAAAATTCTGTATATTAAATTGTACAAGTAGCCATACCTGTAGCAATATAAGGGGATATGGGAAATGGAGGAATTCCACTTTATTTCACAGGAAACTAAAAGAACAATCACGTACTTTAACAAAATAGTCAGGTGCAGCTTTAGAGAAATAAAAAATTTTCCTGATCTGGGCCTCTACTACAGGGTCAATAATTTCATATTGCCTAATGTGATGGTTAACCTGTAGAAGCAATGCTTTGATGGTAAGATGTATTTTTTATCAATAAGTAAGTCTTTATATGCAATGTAGGGGATAGTGTTAAGATGAGTTCATAATACACATACCTGACCAAATTTTACGAAACCATTCCAAAACACCTATCAGGCAAAATCACCGCCAATGGATATAGCTACACCACCATGCTATTGATTTTAAACTTCAGGATATTCAACTACTTGAAGATGGTTTAAGAGCCGTGGTGGTGTGGCAATAAAACTTGAATGGAAATTTCTGAAAGTAAGGACTTGGCTTGACAAGAATCAGTGGTGCACTGGTTGACAGTTAGCCAAACGTTGAGTTGATTTTGCTGGCCTGTAGCCTTGTGCCTGGACTTCATTATGGTCCCCTTCCATTTGAAGTCTGTCTCTTGCCTGTCTCAGCCCCTATGTGAGCATTCATGATGCTACTTTGCTCGTCACACTTGTCAGATTTTCTGTCTTATTTGATGGCAAACTGTGAAAGCAGCTACAAGTGCTGGGATTGCTCTAAAAGAAGTAATAAATTGATGCACCTCTGGTATAAATTTCATACGCATGCTCACTACCTTTAGCAAGGTATAATGGCTTGATTTTTTAAAACCATTTGTCTCAAAAGTATTGATGTGCGATTTGGATCAGTTTCCAAAACCCAATCACAAAACATTATACAGTAGACCCTCAGTTGTCTGACTCGTTTATCCAAAATTGGAAATGACTGTTCTATCATTAGAGTATTTTGAGTACAAGTGTATGTTATATTAGAGTATTTCAACAGAGCTCTATATTAATGTATGGGCTTCAGTTATCCGAACTATTTACTTATCTGAACACTTTTACTATTGCCTGAGACACATTGGGGTTTGGATATAACTGTGGTTCTACTGTATAGGTTTGATGTTTACATTTTGCTGATACACTTTCAGATTGGTCTAATTGGACTGGTAGAGTATGAGTGGTTGGTCACACTATCAACCATCTCACCTGAAGATCTCCTCTACACTGACTATGTGGAGTGTGCTAAAATACTTGTTCCCCAATTGATCGCTGAGGTAATCATATGTACTACATGTACATGATCTCATGTATATATAATTCTGTAACTTCTCTGGCAATTTTTAATGTTACGTCTTTTACATACACTGTTGGTATATGCTATTCTCTCACTAGGGTTGTGATCTTATTATTGCTCTAACTCACATGCGTATGCCTAATGATGTAAGATTAGCTGAATCAGTTAGTGAGATTGATATTATATTGGGAGGACATGATCACCATTATGAAGTTAGAAAGGTATTGTGAATATATATGCAGCATTGATATGACATGTACCCTGTGCATGTACGTGATCCTTTGCATTTTTATATATTTTATTAGGTAAATGATGTACACATACTCAAGAGTGGAAGTGATTTTATAGAGTTTTCCGAAGTGGCTGTTAATTTTACTGTTGATAAACCAAGTTATGTTATTCATCGACATGAAATCACTTCTGACATAAAGGAAGATGAAGAAGTGGGAGCAGTTGTGGCTAAGTATGTAGGTGCGTATGGTCTAAATAACATATTTGTGTTTGTAAATAATTACATACGAAAAGTGCACAAGTGTACACTAATTTTGTGTCCTTATGCCAGCAAAAGATTTGATTGACATATTTTGTTTCTATTTAGGCCAAACAGAGGAGAGCATGAAAGTAGAGATAGGATATATCCATTGTCCCCTGGAGGGAAGGTTTACACAAATTAGAACAAGGGAATGTAATTTAGGTGAGTGTACTGTGTACCTGAATACAAAAGTGGTTTTATCCCTCCTGTTTTCTGAACTGTTATCATGCAACTGTTCATGCAATATTTGATAAAAGAATGTTGAAACTGTACAGTAGGACCTCCATTATCCAAATACCTGTGTACCAGTTAAGTGTTCAGATAAGTGAATAACCCATTCATACAGAGTTCTGTTCAACTACTCTAATCAAGACACACGATAGTGTGTCATGTGGCCAAGTAGACTACGGGGGCGCAACAGGCAAGTGTGTATTTTACAGGAACTAGGAAAACGCCATTTTCATGCATCTGTAGCTCGATAGTGCCTGACCGGAAATTAACCATTTCTGATGTGGTAATTCCCTCGGGGTGGGACACCTCCAGATTCAAATTTGAGCTGAATCCACCAAGCCATCACGAGATATGCGTCTACAAAGTTCGTCTTAGTTTCTTCATATTTTTCTTCTTCTTTTCGCAACACTTAGAAAAATCGCTATAACTGGCGCATGCTTTAGTTGATTTTCCTCAAATTTGGAGGGCTGTAAGAACGTAATGAAGCATGTTTACAGCCCAATTTTCATACACATCAGATAAAGAATGAGGGAGTTATATGCGGTGTTCAAAAAATTAGATAGCGATTTTTTGTCACAGCCACAGGGTAAACCATTTGAAGGAATGACTTGAAAATTGGTCTGTACATGGAGTAACCTTCGTAGTGCAAACCTTTTGTGGTTTGAAAGAAATCGCACTAACAGTCATGGAGTTATAACAAAAACGCCAACCATATGTAGAATGCATATGATCGAGTTTTGTTTTAAAAAGGTAATACTTGTCACTCCTACCAGGTAAACTAGTTAATGGAATCAGCTGAAATCAGGTAGAGAGGTAGAAAAATCATTTTAGAACGATCTTTCAGTGGTTTACAAGGAATCAGATTAAAATCCACTGAGCTACACTATGAAAGTGAACTAGGTGTAAGAAGAGATACTCTAATAGTGCAGTCACCCTAATAGAACATTCAGCTGTGCAATAAGTCACTCTATTAGAACGTTCATCTACAATAAAGTCACCATATAGAGAGTTCAGCTAACAACAAGTCACATAAGGAATTCAACTACAGTCAAGTCACCCTTCAACTAGATCAGCTAGAAACATATCTCCCTGTAGATAGATCAGGTAGACTCAAGTCACCCTGTAGAGAGTTCAGCTGGAAACAAGCCACCTGTAGAAAGATCAGCTAGAAACAAGTCACCCTGTAGTGAGTTTAGTTACAAATAAGTCACCCTGGAGGGAGTTCAGCTACAAACAAGTCACTCTGGAGAGAGTTCAGCTACAAACAAATCACCCTGTACTGAGTTCAGCTACAAACAAGTCACCCTGGAGAGAGTTCAGTTACAAACAAATCAGAATTCAGTTAGAAATAAGTCACCCTGTACATAGAGAGTTCAACTACAAACAAGTCACCCTGGAGAGAGTTCAGCTACAAATAAATCACCCTGTACAGAGTTCAGCAACAAACAAGTCACCCTGTAGAGTTCAGCAACAAACAAGTCACCCTGTAGACTTCAGCTACAAACAAGTTACTTGGTACAGATTTCTGCTACGAAGTTGTCTACCTGTAGGAGAGAGGACATGTGATAATTTTCATACAGTATTATTTTTTGTAAAAATGCATCATTATAAAAAAGTATCCATAGAATTCAGGTCTTGATGTCTTCTCCTTTCTGCAGAAAAAGAAAAGTAAAAGAACTACAAAGCTGGCCACACGCTCGCTTTGGAGTATACAAATACAAAAAGAAGTGATACCTATACAAAAACAGCCAAGCTGTGAAAAAGGGTGTGGCCTCCAAAAAAGCCAGGGTGAAAAAAGATGTGAAATCAAAGGTGGCGGCCAAGAAATGGCTGTGATGGTAGGTTAATGGCAAAAATTGTAATAACGACAATTCAGGTGAATTTGGTGCCTAATCCTAGTGAAATGTGGAGGAAGCAACACAAATTCATCTGAATTGTCGTTATTGCCATTAACCTACCATCACAGCCATTTCTTGGCCACCACCTTTGATTTCACATCTTATTAACCCTGGATTTTTTGGAGATCGCACCCTTTTTTATAGTTTGGCTGTTTTTGATTAGATAGAACATACAGTTACTCTAATAGAACATTCACCTATTGAAGAAATACTCTAATAGAGCAGTCACTTATACTGTTTGGATAATCAAGGTCCTGCTGTACTGACAAAGCATATAACCACCTGACAAGGTTATTGCCACTGTGTTTAAGCTAGTGGGTGCTCATTTGGCTAGGAATATCAATGTGTCAGTGGAGCAAAACTGTCCACTGGAAGCATGGTACATTGTATATTGTAGCCATGTACATTGTGGATACTATTATACCAACAAAAACAAATTATTATTGTTAACCCAATGGCAGAATACACGTCCATAGTGTACGTATCTCAACCTGCTTGTCGTGTACACTAATTATCATTTTGCTGTGTTTAATTTAGTTATTAATATTTCATTTAGGTAATTTGATAGCTGATATAATGTGTAGAGCCACCAATGCAGACTGTGTTATCCTCAATTCTGGTACATTACGATCTGATATGGTACATGACACTGGAGTGTTTAAGATGAGGGTAAGTAATCAGTCATTGTTTTTAAGAATAACATCATACCAAGTGGTTAGCATGTAACAGTACATTACGTCCTGCTAACTCTAGTCATTTATTTTATTCAATATATTTTACATTTATTGTATATAGGACTTATTTGCTGTTCTTCCTGGGACTGATCCTTTACTATTGTTATCAATTACAGGTACAATATCTTATTGGTGCAGTATGTGTGCATGTATGGAAATGATGACATATGTAGCTGTCTGTAAACACTCACATTGCAGACTCCTGACACAATTAGCACTGTTTTGATAATAATAGAGATTTATTATATCCTAACTACCATTGTCATTGTGTGAAATCTGGGTGCCTGGACAAGGAGCTATAACTCAATGTCTATTGACCATTGAAATTATTTTGTATGCACACAGGAGATCACTTGTTATTGGCACTGGAAAATGGAGTCAGTCAGTATCCTAGATTAGAAGGGAGGTTTCCTCAGGTATGCATAATTGTGGTTTGTTTGTTGACTGTTCTATTAGAGTATATTTATTGCAACATAAGATTTTAATTTTCCCACAACTAAATGGTAGACAACAGAGTGGTTAGTAACCACAATATTTAGAGTATTAACTGTTTAGCTGGAGGTACATGTTTTATGGTACTGTACGTATTTAGGTTTCTGGAATACGATTTACTTTTGATCCTGATCAACCTAGTGGCAAGAGGATTATTAATGATAGTGTGTATGTTGCAGGAGAAAGACTACAGCCAAATAAGGTATTGATACCCTTGTTTGTACTATGTGTTACTAGAATTGTAGGTCTACAAGCTGTGTACTAAGGAATACATTGCTGATGGTAAAGATGGTTATGATATACTAAAGCGACAGCAAAGATTAGTAAGCATAATGGATAGTTTATATTGTGTGTTTACCACTTCACCTCCACCACTTGAGCTAAAGTGTACATGTATGCATGGATAGCTTTGTACAGTGACAACTTACTGTGTTCAAGTCTCTCTCCTTCACAAACACAACCCCATTGATACAGATGCAAAGTTATAGTATTTTTTTATTTTTTATTTAGATTGATGTGGATCAAGCACCAATTCTATCATGTGTAGTAAGAAATTTCTTTACTGATGCTGCCAACCCAAAATCACTGAAACGATTGTCATCGAGGAACAGTCTCATGAATATGTTGTAAGTAATTAATTATACATACATCTATAGTATGTATGATAGTACTGTATATAGTACGTTCGCGTTGAGCTGAATCCTCAAAAACATTTAATAACTCATGGATGCAATTACACACGATCTTGAAATTTGGTCCATTTGTAGTACTGCTTGACCCGCTAAAAATATTTCAAAATCTTGTTGTTCAAATGTTTGACATAATATTTACGGCCAATCAAATTTTTCACAATACATTTCCTATGGAGAAGCCATATAAGTACAGTGTCCATTATAGCCCTTTCCCAAACTTGTAATGGAGCCAAACCGTACGTGTCTGTTGTTGACACCTTTGCTGTTACCAATAATCATCTGGTTGGCAGAAATGTTAACTCTGTTGAGAAAAAATCCACTTTTAATTTTTAGCTGTTTTGCAGGGTTCAGCTCAACGTGAACATACTATAGTAGGGATCATGAAGGTTCACACTTTCCATTATAAAATATTAAACCAACCTCACAATACCTTCATGTTGCCTTGGCAGTATTGGTTACAAGCCCAAAAGCCACTACTGTAACTTGCTATGTACAAAATTAAATTGACTAAAACGCTTTGGTGAACGAATGGCCACATGTACTGCTCTAAGCTACTCATCCTTTGCATATGCTGCCAGAATCGACAGTGGATGCACTGCACTAAAATAATTATGAGTTGGAAATAACTTAAAGAATGTTAATAGTAATTCTGTCAAAAAATTTTCATTGATTGCGAAAGTGACGGAAATATGTTGCATTGAAATTTTAATCCACGAAAATTTTCTACACTGAAATTTTCCTGATTTATGGTAGCTTGTAAAATTCCTAACTTTTGTGTATATGTAGAGTTTCTTGTGTAGCAATTCCTATTGCAGTGCTTGTGTTTGTTTAGTATCTTCTAACTAATCTGTAGTGGCAGTGAAAACTCACCAGTTACTAAAGGTGGTACATTAATGATAAAGCCTGAGGTATGTATTCCACTATGTATTTGTCTATATTATTTAATGCATTGTGCCTGTTTCTGTATATAGAATCCCTGTTCCA
Organism: Dysidea avara; assembly: GCF_963678975.1. Lineage (NCBI taxonomy): Eukaryota > Metazoa > Porifera > Demospongiae > Dictyoceratida > Dysideidae > Dysidea > Dysidea avara. Next base: position 21,532,074 of record NC_089279.1, on the reverse strand, counting down.
AACAACGTGGGACTGTGTCAAAGTGGCCTAGGGTGATTTTGGTGTGTACATAGGAACCCCTTTAACCCTTTGGGGAATGCGTGTTTACACAATATGGGACGCATGGCAGCATTAGGTGGGGTAACTTAATTCTTATAGCCTAAAGCTATGCATTGGTAGATAGTCTGTCCACTGGGCTAAGGTTAAACGAACATTGTAACTACAGGAGCTTACTTGTTATGAAGTGATGAACAACAGTGAGTCGCATCTCCGTGCTTCAAAATTCTTGCCACATCAATTGTGGGTTTGCTTACATGAGTCATATATGGCCTGATAGAAAATTTCACGGTGAAACAAACAGAATGTGTTGCAAGCAAGAGTGTTGAAAAGCATACAAGGTGTATTAGCCCATGATAAATGATTGTGTGAAGTAACACGGATATCTCAGTAATTGCTTGTTTAAGTTGCCATAATCAAACAAACAAGTAGTACTGTATAGTAGGGTGTGTGCCCCTCCCCCCTGTAAAAATGATGGGGACCACCCAAAATGCTGCCTCGAACAACCATCATATAAGTATCATACTTGATGACAGAGAATAGTCTTACATCAATTACAGATACAGGCAACTGGGGTTTCCTGAAACCCTTGGAAACCTCTCCCTATACCCTTTATTAAATTGCATATAGCTTAGCAGCGAGACTGAGATACTCTAATTGTGGCTGAAATTTGGAAAAACAATCCAAATCACACATTAGAAGTTTCAAGATAAATGGTTTTAAAGAATTCAATTCTGCATAACTTGCCAAGGATGGCAAGCACGTGTATGAAATTTGCACAAGATGTGCATCTATCTGTCACCTTTCAGACCACATCCGTACTTCAAAATGGACAACTGAAGTGAGATTACAGAGTTGTGCTGGAATCTTAGTGGCTGATATGTACTGTAGCAAAATCTTGAAACAGAAAAATCATTTGGCCAACATTATCAGGCCATCCACCAGTAAACCACTGATTCTAACCAAGCCAGGCCTGAAACTGCCATTCGAGCTGTCCACACTGCCCAGAAAATATGTCTGTTAAAACTAGCCTCAAGTAGTTTGAGTAGTACCGAGGGTCAAATCTGGTAGTACGATAGTGTAGCTATCCACTGGTGGTGTTAGTTTGATGTGCGATTTGGAACGGTTTAACAGTTTTGTAAAATCTGGTCACAATTAATAAAGCAGTCACAGCCACATGTATATATCATGGCCACACTGTAACACAAAAAGTTTATAAACTAGTATTAACTGAAGTAGTGCAAGTGAAACAAGAAATACTAATGTCCAGTCTATGTGTGCCTACATTAATAATTTTTTTAATTGTACTGTAATGGTTGCTGTGTTTGCGCTGTAGTGATACCATTCAGCTACTAAACCAAGTGAAAACACAATAGCATTAAAGCGAAATGGCTAATGTTAGGAGTTGTGGCACTGGTAAGCAGATCCCTAAAGATGTGGCAACATACTCATTTGTGTGACCATTTTCTTGAGCAAGCTTGTCGGGTCGTCACTACACCCTATAACTGTTGAATACCTGGCTGCTAAACAACACGAAAAAAGTTAAGACCTGTTTCTACGTGCTAATTTCAAATTAGCATTTCTCACAAACAACTACTGAAATATCCATGTTATTTCATGCAATCATTTATCACAGGCTGAACAGTACTCTTGATTACTATTACTCTTGGTATTGGTTTACACACATTTAGACCTGAAAAAATCACAACACTTCAAGTGTCCATATTATAGGGGCTCAACAGTAGTGGGACCATGGACTAAACGATGTGATAAGTGTTCTTTTTGCTGTGATGTAGGAATCGTCTTTCCCCTTTTAATGATTTTCATGAGACCATGAACAGACTTCACTACTATAAAGTTTAGCATTATTTTGGCTTTATATTTTAGGCATTGGAGGGTATACACAATACTGTAGCCTGTTCAAGGTACTCACCACAAGCCAAAAGGATTTGTGTAGTCACTTGTATATGCTAGTTTGCTCACATCGGAATATTACAGGTTGAAGGAAGGATACAATGTGTGGTGAATTGTGACAAGAAGTCTAAATCATCAACAACCAGCGACATTACTTCAGATGTTGTGTAAAGTTACATCATCATTATTAACTTGCTCATTTTTGATTACTGTACTTACTGTATCTATATACTCAATTTGTATGTTAATGTATTAATATGGAGTTGCCATGAGATATCCACTATATATTACTTGCCAGTTTTTATTAGTATGTTTCAGACAACCAATACCATTGTTACGCACCTGATTCAAAAAGATGAGCACGCACTAGTGATGAAATATTACTGAAGATCCACTATCAGTTTTCATGTCTGCTAATACCACACTTTAACTTAGAAAAGTGTCTAGCTCTGGGAGAACACTGGAATGACTGGAAAAGATGTGAAAAGTGTGAGCATCTGTGTGATTCCAGCCCATTTAGAGTGAGTAATTTGGCCTGTTCTTGCTTAACACTACCTTCATCTATTCGGAACCAGATGGTGTCCACTCCAGAATTACATACTCTTGTAAATAAAAACTATCTAAACCACGACTTCTTGTTTGCCAAAACCCACAAATACTATTAGAGATATAGATGTATGTACTTACAAAATGATGGTATGCATGGTATATATACTAACAATAAAGCATCAAGTTTATGATGTCAGTATTCCAGCCACACCTGTAAAACAATATTGTTGACACATAATATCTTAGTGTATGGATTAACTTACTATCAAATTCAATCTTGGATATAATCTTCTTAGGCTTGATAAATTCTTCCTGGTTTTTAATGGACCACTGGGAGCCTGACTTGACCCATCCTTGTGACTGAGCTAAACTTGCCAAGGTTGTGTCTAAAGAGAAATTGGTAAATCATATTGCTGAAAATTATTGATGAATGATTTTATTTGTGACCGTCTCAGCAAAAACCTGACCTATTTGCACAACTCAGTATTACCTACAGTGTCCAAGTAATGGATGACTAAGGTTTCAGCCTATTGATTTTGGGCCTGTAGTGCTAGACAGTAGGAAGAGCAAGTCATACAGCAACTATACCGAATATAAACTACAAGCACTTACATTTGTAGCCATAACTTCATTTGCATTAGTCTACAACATTGGAATTTGATTTAAATATTCACCATGGCTTAGCAAATCAACCAAGGTAGTTTTAGCTCTGTAGTCACGCATGTGGGTATGAAGGCAGTTTATTAGTCATGACAATGATCTTGTTACATTTACTGCACTGTAAACAAATGTGACATGCATACCTTTGGGGCTACAGAAACGAAACAAGTATTTCAGATTCTCCATGAGCAGACAAATAAGATGGTGCATAGTTTGGGTCTTCCTTCTCTACAATAGTCCAACAAAAACTCCATATTTTTTCTAATTTTACAAAAAAAAATATACGTATTTCGTTTTTCTCAAAATGCATGCTTGTGTGAACAAGTCAGTTTATTTCTGAGATGGTCACATTTATGCAACAGTGGTACACTGTAGAAGGAATGCTTAAACACCACATACTGCTTATGTGCTACTGATTGTAGGCTACCCTAACAATTACAAAATAGTATATATTATAGTTTTCTAAAGATATTTTTTAAGACTGATATTGGAATGATTTCTAGTATTATAATTATCTCCTGTAGACACAATTAGAAAGTCTTAGCCATATTACAAAACAGCCAATTGCAACACGTACATGCAGCCTTTATTTCTCACAGCACACATACAGACAAACAGGTACATTTCCCAAACTATTTTCAGGAAATCATACATGTATGCCCGCCCACAAATACTGTTTGTAAATGACTTGTTGGGTTTGTATTTATAATGATAATAAGAAAACATTTGCAATTTTCATGATATTTCTGGTTATTCGCAAAAATGTTTCCTCAAAAATTTTGAATGGTCAGAGGTTTGTACATTCTCACAAAAATCATAGCACCATAGGTGATAACCAAGCCATTGGTGCAACCTAAAATGTAGTTTCTACAATTTTTTCTCTGTGAAACTTTCTGCTGACTGACTAACTACAATGAAACATGTATTTTAGGACTGACCAAAATGTGTCCTGATTATCAAGGTGTCTAGGTCAGTTTAAATGCTAAGAAATTTAAGGGACCATTAACAAATACGTGCCCTCAATTTGAACAACAGGTTCTACTGTAGAGTGGAACTAGACAATAAGGACACCTGCATAATCTGAACAGTTAGTAATGGTCACAAACTATCTCTTAGCATGTAAACTGACCTGGAAAATAAGGACATCTCGATAATCTGGACACTTTAGGTTGGTCCCAGGTTTTTCAGTGTAATGTCTGCAACTCAATAACAGGTAAAGCTATGGGCTTGATATTTTCAGTTAGATGCAGCCTGACAGGTACCTTTTGGCATACCACACTACATACAATGGGCTTACCTTGATTCTTTGATGTGTCCAATTTCTTGTCGCTGACAGCGTGAGCTGTCAATTTGCAGTGGCTTCCCTATGGCTTTATCACGATTATCTGTATTTCCATAGTGACTACAGAGATGCTTCTGATACTATACTATTCTTCATGTTTAGTGCTATGTAACAGCCTGAACATAGCTGAAAACGAAGCATAATGACCACTTCACTTCCCAATAGATGGTCAGGGTGTGCGTTCAGACACAAATATGGCATACATATATCTAGCACCATTCTTGCAGTATGTGTGAGTTCAACAGTCATAAGTAAGCAAACGAACAAATTAACACTAACTATAAGTTTGATTAGGGATCATAGAAATAAAAACAAAAACTAGTAAAACAAGGGAGGTCATCTACACCTGAAGATATAATAGCGGACATTTAATCAATTAAATGTCCACTAGTACAGTATATCCGCAGGTATACCTTATTTTATACTTTTAATTTCTACGAATCCCTCATTGAATTTTAAAACTTGTGCTTGTAATAACAGGACCACTATTTGTGACATGTGAACATTTTTTCATGCATTAACTTTCAATGCTCAACATGCAAACATTTTCTTTTTAGTATCCAACCTACCCGGTAATTGGTTTCACACAAACTACAGTCCGTCTCAATTACATACACTGTATATAGACTTACCATTACTTTCTCCAAGGTAGTTCTTTAGTAATTCATCTGAAATAGTCTGGAAACTGCCATTGATTATACCAACAATATCTACAGGACAATAAAAATAGCATGCATTTCAAACTGGAGACTTGCATGGTTAATAGGACTGTGTAGTTTGTTCACATGTACACATTAAAAAGGGATATTCAGCAACGCTGTCTCCACAGGAGGCTGTACCAACATATCCACACAAACCCATGTATGCACACACGTGGACATATTCTCTTACAAGAAACAATCGCTTCTTTAAATCCAACTACGTTAGCAAACATTTCTTGATTTTCGGTGTAACTTTCCTGTGAACAAAACAAACTTAAGTGTGGTGCACCACTCAGGACACCATTTTTGATGGCAATAAACTAACACATCGTATCTGTCAAATGTCATAAATGCTATTTAAATACACAGCTATAAGTCTTACCCAAAACTGTTTAAAATGACAAGATTCCAAGTGCTCATGAAGGCTCATTACTTTACTTAGCATTTTCTTGTCATCTGGCTGATAATTTGTTAAGGTATAAACACTCTATTTCACTATCTAGATCCATATGCACAGCTGATGGAGCCTGGCCACCTGGTAAACACATACACACGTGCATGCATGCACACATTAACTTTCCCGGCATTGAAATCACATTCCACCAAAAGCAATGCTTGTGTTCTCAAATAGCTTACATATCACGTTATGGTTAAAGGATACATAGTCTTGTGGTAAGACACACTTGAGCAAGACAAAGTCAGTAGCAGGAAGGTTCATCAGAGCCTTCAGCAATATCAGAATGGTCAGCTCAGCATCAAAATGGTGAGGATGAAACTGGTAGAGCTTCAGTAGAGACAAATTAGCCTCAAAATCATAAACGCCTGAGGCTGACTAAAAACAGCACACAGAGAAAAATAAGAAAGGCAAAAATATCATTCACAGGTCTGGAGATTTTTCCAGTACACAACACTTTCACAGTTTTTAAAGTTAGTAAAGTTACTGTCCCGTGAGTTTTTTTTGGCAAACTGCAATTGCCTGTAATATGATGCTATTGTACATACATTAGGTAAAGACAAGCTTTGTATAAATTAGAAATTTTAATGCTTTTATGGCTACTGTAGCTGTGAGGTAACAACTGTGAAAGAAAACACATCCTTAGATTAGCAATCACGAAATATACAATTTCCAGGCACAAGGTACACTTAATTATCTGATCATTGGACAAGAACGGACTGGGAAAACGGACTCGCAAACAGACTGGAAGGAACTTCCCTGAAAACGTTTTTTTTTTGCCATAGAAACTCACTCAATTGCTGCTACAAAAAATATAACACATAACAACAGCCTTAAACAAACCTCTAAATGTGTGCTCAAGCCGCCATTAAACCTGGGATAATTTACAAAGCGCCAGTCTGCCAGTGTGAGCACATGTGACAGCGAAGTTGTCAGTTAGCTACAGTTTAAACAAACAAAATAACACAGACTGTATTTGTAGTAGCCAGTGCCTTAATACATCACCTGTAAAACTGAAGATCAGCCGTCAAACTAATTGCAGCAATTAACCAGACCACGAATTCCAAGTAACATAGTGTCTTAACAGGCTTACAGCTTGTGTCTTGTCTTGTTTACACATGCAAAATGAAAGTACGCTTCTAATTAAACTCAAAATGAATTTAATTTCAGACTATCTTTAAGCGCAGGGCTTAATATCGGCTTGAGCACACTTCGACATCGCGTTCAGAGCAGTTCAGAGGTTTGTTTCAGGTCGTTGTTGCGTGTTACATTTTTTATAGCAGCTATACAGTGAATTTTTATGGCCAAAAAACGTTTTCAGGCAAGTTCTTCCCAGTCCGTTTGCTAGTCCATTTTCCCAGTCTGTTCAGTGTTTTAATCACGTCCCTGATCATTAACACTACATTAGGTGATACAACTATTACTTGTTAATCAGGACACTTGAAATTGAGGACACCTGTATAATCTGGACACTTGGTAATAGTCCCAAAGTATTCATTAGCATGCAAACTGACCTGGAAATAAGAACACCTTGACACTTTTGATCGACCTCAAGATGGTTCTTAATACACAGGTTTCATTGTATCATTAAACAACTGTGCTATGCTGTATGCATACACAATACTGCACAAACAGTTATACCTGATATAGTAAATATTTCTGAAGAGTATCTATGTTCTCAGGATTATATCTAGAGAAGAAAATTCAATTTATAACATACTAGCAGTGGTACCTGCCCTTTATGCAGATGAGATTGTGCAGGTGATGAGGACACTGTATTTGTTTTACTTAACCATGTATGTGTTTTTGCTAAGCAATGTAGGGTCCATGTCTGCAATCCATTTACTTCACTGACTGCATAGCACCAATTGACACAGCATATACTAATTTATGTATACCCTTGTACCAAGAGTTTACCAACCTTGTACCAACTTCTTGCTTGTACCATAGCTACACACATGCATGCATCTGCACAACTATATTTGTAAAAATAAAAAAAAATTGCAAGTGTACATATAGCTATATAGTTGGATTGTGCGTCTATTTGAGTGATCAGTTGAAGACACAGAACTTGAGTTGAATTAAATTGCCATGCCGATCATATGATTTCGGGCATTAAGGCTAGACTAAGGGCCTATAAATACCTGCTGTGCTTCATCTCCAGCACTAATATGCAAACAATTGCCTTTGAGCTGTAATTCCGTTGGGAGTTTATAAGTCCCAGGATACCATAGTGTAGCACGAGTTCCCCCACACTCCCAGCCTCGATCACTCCTAGTAGCTACTTGTCAGTTTTTGAAGCCTTTGGCTCACTCAAAGCTGTATTATTCCTGGCAGACCAAAGATCATTTATCATGCGTGTCCGCGAATTTGCAGGATTTTGTATTGTTCGGTATTGAAAACTGATGTCACTCCAGAGAGACCTTATTGTTGCTCTTCCTATTTTGCTTGTGATCCACCTATTACCTGGTCTAGAAACTCGCTTTCCTTCATAGTACATTGCTTAGAATAGTTCAGTATGTCACACGTGTCCAACATCATTACTATTGACACAGCAATGGGACTTCAAGGTAACCATGTTTCCATAAATTCACGTAATATTATGCTTTGGATTGTCCACCTTCTTGAATTTTAAGGTTAGTTCATTAGTTATAGGCATGAATTCCACCATTAACTATTAGGCCGTCACAGAATGTGTGCAACAGTGACCAGACGGTTTATTTGTCACTCCCACACAAACTGTTTGGCACACAAGACTAAGTTGGTTACTGCTTGCGTCAGGAATTCTGACATGGTTGGAATTGACACTCACTTTGCTTGCGTCAGCTCACCATTTTAGCCTTTTCTAAGTTTACTGTGCACTTTTCCTTACTTTGTTAGTGTGGTTGAAAAGCCAGTCATGGCAAAAAGGAATAAGACATCTGGTGTTTGATACCTTAGCATAGTTTTCAACAGTGCTACGGTGGCAGAAATATGTACTAAGTGTAAGACAAGGTGTAACATGTTTTGATCTCGGGACAGATGCTGAACTACGTGAGTATGACACATATATTATGTAATCACAGTGATGTACAAAAAAATAAAAAATAAATACGTGAGTATTGACACATATGACGTACTTGTTGATTCCCTCCAATCGTGGGGCTACAACGACCTTCCAGTCACTTTGAGTTGTTGTCATTGCTCGTTACAATGGAGTATTCAATACGAGCACGTGCTTCGTATAACAGAGATTACCGAAACCCACAATCACGGACTCCACATTCCATCAAATGCACACCCACAGCACCCACGTACTCGCACGTACAGCAAAAGGATTTTCTGCACGCTCCGGCTGACAGCACTTTCTCTGGTATGAGTTATTTTCTAAGGTTAAATAATCATTTTGTATTTAAATGTCCATTAAATAAATAATATAATAAATACTATTTTCCATCTCTAGTGAACTTTCGAGGTCACCATATGCAAGCAGGATAGCGCGAGGGATGGAAGAGCAAACGGCCATGTGTAAAGGTGTGTTACAGCGTGGGGAGGCTTGTTCAAACTATTAAGTAAGGCTCTTTTTGTAATATTGTAAGACTATACGTTGGCCTTTGGTAGGGTCCGCAACGCAAAAAATCGATATCCTCCAATCAACAACCTAACTATTGTCATGTGTTAGGCTAAGTGTAACTTGAATAACACCAGCGTGGCAACCAAGTTTGTCACTTTCTTCTGGTAGAAAACGATACAAATGTCTTAAAATCACGTGATTTTTTGTTGCAGCGATTCGTAGGGTTCTTCGTATGCCACGATATTCACTCTCAACATTGTTCAAGTAGTCTATCATCAACTCAAAGTATTGGCGGTTTGATTTTATTGGTCAGTTTCTGGTGGCAGCACGATCTGTGCAGCTTTTTGGCGACAGACAAAATGTTTCTTCCTCTGGAGCACAGGACAAGCAGAGCAGCAACTGCGCCATGGGTCAGCAATGACCAGTACTAGGTAAAGTACCTGCATGCGGAGTATGGTTATAATTGAAGCTTGTTAGCCATCTGGCTGAGCCATCTATATGCTGAAATTAGGCCAAAATGATGCGATTTTTGCAAACAAATACCAGAATGGTTGATACATCAGTGAGACAGTCTCCAACAGCAAGGATACGAAGCTTATAAACACCTAACAATATGGCTATCTCGCCCAGTAAACGCATAGAGCAATCCAATGCATGAAATAGCCACCCACGTGATCGATATTCAAATCTCGGAAAATACAACCATAATCTATTGTAATGACCTTAAAATCACGACAATCAGTTTGTGTGCATTATGTTCAGCATCTCGATTAGCCCAGCAGTCTAAGACTCTCCCTATGATGCCATCACAGCATAAAACACACCTGCACTGGCCCAGACCACGCCTGAGTGAACAATTAACAAAAATATTTACAAAAGAAGCACACTGCATGGTTCCTATTCAGAAATGAAAGCGATTTAGTGGGTATTTCCGCGATTTGAATTTCTATCACGTGAGTGTCTATTTCATGCATTGGATTGCTCTATGCGTTTACTGGGCGAGATAGCCGTATTGTTAGGTGTTTATAAGCTTCATTTCCTTGCTGTTGGAGACTGTCTCACTGATGTATCAACCATTCTGGTATTTGTTTGCAAAAATTGCATCATTTTGGCCTAATTTCAGCATATAGATGGCTCAGCCAGATGGCTAACAAGCTTCAATTATAACCATACTCCGCATGCAGGTACTTTACCTAGTACTGGTCATTGCTGACCCACGGCGCAGTTGCTGCTCTGCTTGTCCTGTGCTCCAGAGGAAGAAACATTTTGTCTGTCGCCAAAAAGCTGCACAGATCGTGCTGCCACCAGAAACTGACCAATAAAATCAAACCACCAATACCTTGAGTTGATGATAGACTACTTGAATAATGTTGAGAGTGAATATCGTGGCATACGAAGAACCCTACGAATCGCTGCAACGAAAAATCACGTGATTTTAAGACATTTGTATCATTTCTACCAGAAGAAAGTGACAAACTTGGCTACCACGCTAGTATTATTTAAGTTACACTTAGCCTAACACATAACAATAGTTAGGTAGTTGATTGGAGGACATCGATTTTCGCATTGCGGACCCTACCTTTGGAGGTCTGGGCATCAGTAATCCTACCTTGACATCTGATGAGCAGTACACTTTTTCAAGGGAGCTGCTGCATGGCTTAATAGATTTGATTTACCATCAAAACCCTGCTTTGTCTGAAGATGTAGTTCATCATCAGCATGAGATTTTTCGTCATCTTTCTTCTGTCAAAGAGCAATTCTTATCTAACCAATTACAGTCCACACTTTCCAGCTGCCCTCTACCTTTGCGTTGGGCTGTTGAATGCTGCACCGAGAAAGGTTCTTCTTGGCTTACTGCTCTTCCTCTAGAGCAGTATGGCTTTGCACTTCATAAGGGTGAGTTCAGTGATGCCATTTATTTAAGGTATGGCTACATGCCATCATGACTACCATCTCACTGTGTGTGTGGCAAGGATTTTAGCCTATCCCACGCCCTTAGCTGCCCACATGGTGCCTTTCTGATTATTCGGCATAATGAAATTAGGAATCTGACAGCTAGTTTGATGTCTGAAGTCTGCCATAATGTCCAGATTGAACCACAGCTGCACCCTTTGTCTGGTGAGACCTTGCATTATCGCTCTGCCATTCAGGATGATGGTGTGAGGGTAGACATCAGGGCTTCCGGCTTCTGGAGGTGCCTATACCATCATACCTTCTTTGATGTGAGGGTTTTTACTGCTTTGCAGCTTCTAATCGTTCCTCTACACTATCTACTGCTTTTCGAAAACATTAACTAGAGAAACGTTGTGCCTACAAGGAACGGATTCGGGAGGTGGAGCATGGGAGTTTTACCCCCCTTGTTTTTTTCCACTTCAGGTGGCATGGGAAGGGCTGCTACCACCACTTATAAACATCTTGCCCACCTGCTGAGTGAGAAGTGGAATTCCCCATATTCTGTGGTGATGGGCTGGCTCCGTTGTAGTTTGGGGTTTTCCTTGCTCCGTTCTTCAGTTATGTGCATCAGGGGATCACACTCAAGATCCAAGTGTCCGTGTGTGCCTCCAGCAGTTGATCTTGCTGTTGCTGAGGGGCACCTGCCTGCCCATTGAACCCTGGGCATGCTGTAGGTTCTGTGTAGGTTCTTTTCTGTAGGTTATAATTAATTTTTCAAATATTTTCTTAGAATTCTATAGAGATGTGTGGGAGGAAGGGAGTGCCATTAGGGCCGGAGGGAAAAAAAAAATGTTGGCCAGTAGAGAAAATACAAAGATAGCCAATGCACTAATATTACTGTTATGTGTTTGCTGATCCTCTGCTAATTAAGGGACAATTTTCCTGCATTGTAAAGTGTATTGTATAAATCATTTCTAGCTAGTTGTGTTAGTGGATAGTCTTTTGTGTCACATGGTTTATATATAACATTACCAGTACTACCTTTACCTCAGTCTGCTTGCTGTAATCTAATTGTATTTTTGGTGGTCATGAAAAGTGTGCAGCAGTAACCATGCAGACAGCTTATTTGCCCCCCCCATCCCCCCCCCCCCCCCCCACACACACACACACACACACACACACACACAAACTGTCTAGCACACAAGACTAGTTGGTGGATTCAAATTAACATTACCTTTCTTAACTAATGGCACAAGTGTGTAAAGTGACTGTTGTACAAGATTCTTGACATCCATTACCGGCCCCAGGTATTTATTTGTTAGGCCAGTCTTCTGCATAGCTTAATACCTGTTCTGTGAGGTCATTTTATGATACATGAAAGGTTTCAGTGCTTACAGAAAATATCATGGAGTATTTTAAAGCAAATTATTCAATGATGATAGATCTTTGCTGAGACAATATAAGAGGTTCTGCTTAAAAGTTCTAGGGAGATTTGTCAAAGTTTTATTTCAGACAATCTGCTGAGACACATTGCATATCAGCTTGTACTTAGCTTGTATGCTGTCTTCCAGTACTGAATCATAATTAATGCTGAAAATAAATTATAAAGTAAGTTCATTTTGAAGTTAGGTACGGTAGCTATTAGTGACTAGCTATACCTTCAAACGTCTTTTCGTCATGAACTCTCCAGTGTTTCGTATACATTGCTTAATCATTGCAAGACAGCTACAAAACTGGCAAGTAATTCCACTTTGCCAAAGGACTTTTATCACTGTTACACATATTCACCGTATAGGTAGCTTTTTTGATCCACACATGTTTCATACAGTGGTTGGCTATTGCATTTTGAATATACTGAAACACTTGAAAATGACACCTGAGACACTACATTAAGGTCTCATACTATCCCTTAGTACACAAACTGACCTGGAAAATCAGTATACCTTGATAATAGTATGTGTTACAGTAGTTAGTATGAGGTACATATCAAAATAGTCGATTCTTGCATTATAAGTTTTGGAAGTTTTTTTTAGGTGTTGCTATTACTGTATGTAGGCTAATTGTATCTGACCACTAAAAGCCTCTGTTGAAGCATGGTAGCTGGTTTATATTCCATTACAGTGGTTCTCCTTGTGCTTATTTTAGGAAAAAGTCTTTGTTGTAAGTAGCAGTGACAATAAACCCCTACAATGCTAGTGAGAAAATCTCAGTGTTGTTTCCTCCATCAGTTCACAAAATGGTGAAGAAATGAAGCAAAGAATGATGTGTGTGTGTGTGTGTAGTGTAGTGTAGTTTGTCACTACTGGACAATATATCCATGCTATTACCATAAAATTCCCATGATCCTCATGAAATACCCTTGAAAGTTGCAGTTGGTATTTTTCATGGATAATGAAATACCCATGAAATGCATGGAGCAAAATAATGTACCAATGAAAAACCCATGAACGAGTGAGTTTTCATGGGTTTGTATGTATGTACAACCCATGAAAAACCTGTGAAATCACACCAATGAAAATCCTGTGGAAAACCTATGAATGTATTTCATAGGCTTTCCGCATATTTTTCATTGGTGTGATTTCACAGGTTTTTCATGGGTTGTACATACATACCAACCCACTCGTTCATGGGTCATTCATGGGTCCAATATTTTATCCCAGCATTTCATGGGTATTTCAATACCCATGAAAAACTTATCAACTGAAACTTTCTTGGGTATTTCACAGGATAATGGGAATTTCATGGCAATAGCATAGATTACTGTCCAGTAGTGTGTTTACCTTATATATGTTGTATGTTTCAATTTGGTAACTGGCAAGACTATAACCTATATGTGTCACTCATAATTCAGTTATTAGTCTCATGAATTAGTTTTCCTTCAAAATTAATTTTCCTGTAGGAGCTCTGCTCTTTAGGGGCTGCCCCCACTTCAAAGATCTGCAAAACATTTTTATACCATTTTTTAGTAAATAAAAAGGTCAAGTTGATGACAGTGCCTAAAAAAAGTTAATACCAACAGTACAATCACTTAGTATATTAAGTAAGGCTGAAGCGAATAGTACGAATATTCGTTATTCGTTAAATATTCGTTAATCGGATAATATACACATTTAACTTTGACAACTGAAAACTGTCATTTTAAAATATAATTTTTCATCTTAATAATACTTGTAAAGGACTTTTCTTTTTTAACATTTAAAGTTTTAGTAGTAATCAAAGTGATTTTGTCCCTTTCAAGCACCTAATTATACAGAAAATTCTTAAAGAATAATTCGTTCGGTAATTTGAAGAATATTCGAATACCTAAAATTTAATATTCGTTTCACCCCTAATATTAAGTAACTTCAGGACAATATGAACTTCATACTTCTCCAAATTTACAGTGTGTATAAGTACGCAATAACATGACTGTTGTCTTAAAAAAAGATTACTCCAACCTGAAGTTTGGTTCATTCCATTTCAACTTTTCTTATAGGGCTATAGAGAGCACTGCTATGTTTGTATTTGAGTCTAGTATGAGGCAGGTTGTTGGAGTGCTGACTGGTAATTGCAAGGTCCTGGGTTGCTAAGTTTTAAATATACACAGATGTGTCAATGATAGATGTGTATGGACCTAGGTGGTATGTGTATAGCAATACAATTAAAAAACAAGGATCATAACAACATTATGTTTGACACAGTTTGATGTTATATGATGTATCAGGTTTGAATGAACTTTTGTAGTAAAATATTGTACAGTGTTGCTGATGTCATGACGTAGTAGAATAGTACTTAGTAGACTAGACGTAGTAGACTAGACGTAGTAGACTACATAGTAGTAGTAGTAGTATATAGTAGACTAGTCTTTTGCTTTGCTAATAAAGTCAGGAAAGAGCCATGCATGCCAGCACTGCATCATACCATGGTTAATTAAGTGACCACTTGTGGGTTTTGTCATGTAGGTAGTGTAAGAAGGTTAGTTCTGGTATAAGTGGTCAACAACAATGCCACTTGTGTGCAGACAAGCTTGGGGGAATAAAAAGGCAGTTCAGTGTACAAAGTGGGTATTAGCTGCCACATGTTAGCTGTCTTGGTATCTACCTCATACATTCTTTGGGGTTTGAGGGATGTTTTGTGAGGTTACTAGCTGCACAACATGTGTAAGTCTTTATTTTCCCCATACCATTTGTTAGGTAAATATATATGCCCTTTGGTTTGCATTAAGCCCGTAAAGTATATGTTCCATATTAACTTATAGTCACGTTCCATAGATCATAGCATATCAGAGAGGATGTTGGTGATGCATGTTTGTTAGCTATGAAAGCCACACAAAGTGCACATGTTGGATACTAAAGAAGAACTCTGGGAGCTGTGATGTATTTCACGCTTATATAAGATACTTGTATCGATACTAGGGTTGTAGAACTTTTCTTTGAGATCACAAGATGTTTGATGATGTGTGACTAACCTCCTCTGCATAGCTACACGTACGCACGCACACACACACACACACACACACACACACACACACACACACACACACATACATGTAACATATATACATAGTTATATACATCACATATTCATGTAAGCTGATCTAAATGCATGTACACACTATACACAGAACAATGGCAGTAATTAAGCTAACCACATAATTAACAAGCTTCAACAGATGGAGCATGATATATATGTGGTTTAGCCAATATTCCCTTTAGTTCTGGTGTGGGTAGTCACACCTAGGGGAAGCATAGTAAATTAGCAGTAATCTTATAAAATGTTTATAATAGCATTAGCAACTCATTTTAGCATCTGAGAACACCACACATTTCTCAGGTCATTACTAACAAAAGCCATTGTTATAGTGATTGTAGTGTTGGTCTTATAGTGCTGTGTGGGAAGCAATCATCTTGTGTTTTTTTCCTTTCATTTGCCAAGGGGATACAGACTTGTATCAGTAAAATAGGTGATTCCATTCTGAGGCATGGTTTGATTTTCATAGCACTAACTTATAAGCAAGTAAGGTTTTTGGTAATTTTTGTCTGTTTTGTAGTTTGTGTTATGTTCCTGTACGTATGCGTTTGCACTAGTCTCTTATAGGCTTGTTGAGTCTTAAGTGTTCCATATTGTATTGTTTCTATAGCACTATTTTTGACTCATTCTTTGTCTGCATTTTGTGACAGGAAAGATGATGGTGCACAACTGTTGTATATGTTCATGCACTTCTATAATCTTTATGCATATAACTACTTGCGTTAGTAGTAGCTACAGCCATCTTATTGACATCATAAAGAAAATGGGAATTTTAAAATGCTAACTATGTTATAGGGGAAACCATGTAGCCACAAACAGGAAGCTACTAGTATATATAAACTGGAGTTCTAGTGTATATCACACAGTTGGAGAGTGTTAGACTGCAACAGTAATCACCTTGACAAGAAGGTGCTAGTCATCTGCTATGGAATACTGCAATGTATTATGGTTCACTTGGTGCATTCTGGCACTGTCTGCTACTGGTATGCCATGTGTAGTTATAATCATCAGTAAAACTAGCTGTTGTGTAAATGTTCAACAGGAAAAGCTACTGATAAAATAGTAATTGATTTCCCAAGTGATATCATTGCTGGAAAGGAAAATAGTGGTAGCTGTACTTTAACTAGTGGTAAAGATGACAGCTTTGCTGTTACGATATTGCCTGAGAAGAAATGTAAAAAGGAAGTTAAGCATTCTGATTACAGATTAAACTTCACCTTAAGGTGTGAAGATGGTTCATATAATGCTAAAATACAATGTGATGCATCTGACCATCTTGAAGAACTAGAGTTCAAAGGTAAAAGCGATATAAAGCATTCATTATCATTATTGTATTGTAAATTATACAGTTATTCCTAAACCAAAGATTACTACCAAACCGACCAATGTGACCACCATGGTTGGACTACCAGTCACTTTGTCATGTCATGTTAAAGGAGATCCTGACCATTACTGGGTTGGGTGGATGTACAGGGACTCTATCATTCAAGAAGGAGAACAATATGCTACATCTACTGCTAGGTCAACCAGAGGTACACATCACTACCTCACAATACATAGTGTGAAACAATCTGGGAATTATGTGTGTAAGGTATACACCATACATGGTACTGTGGATGAAACAACTAACAATGTTACTGTTGAAAATGGTATGAACATGAAATATTACTTGTGCCGCACATGTTCATATATATATATTTGTATAGATGCAACCAAACCAACACCAACATCACTTATGGATGTAGTATACAAGCTCTTGTTCTCTTGATTGAAGTCAGTGATGGATCAGCAATAAACAGTTATTTCTGTAAATCATCTTTCATTGTACAACACATTGTATAAATATGTAGTGTACATTTTAATGAAATTTAAATTATTGTCATGAAATAGTTATCCAGTTCACAGCTTGGTATATTCATATGTAGCTAGATGAATGCATATATATATATATATATATAGACTATATTTGTTTCACTGAACAATAAATTGGGAAGAAAACTAGCTTGCAATCGCTTGGATGTGACTATAGAACCTATAGTTATGCTAAATCTAAGGGGTTATTAATCAAGAAATAAAGCTAGAACACTACCCTTTGTGTTTCCCTAAGAATAGTAATGTCACCATTGTGCATGGACCTATGGTAAGATGGGTTGTGTCTTAAACATCAGTGGTGATTTACTGATATATCGAGCTACGTATGTACCTTTACATAATATAGAAGTCACAGAAATTACATGAACACACATTCTATATATTAGCAGGACTTTACTGAGATTGAGCGCATTATCTCATGCCACAAAGTTGTTTGTTGCACATAAAATTGCAACTCAAGATTGGCTTGGTTAAACATCTATAATGAAACAACACATGGTATATGCACACATCTAGAAAGAAGCTCACAAATGGCCATTAGAAAGTGTAATCATAGAAAAGAAACAAAGTCCTAGGCCATACCCATTAGTTTTAGTGCCTATGTTACATATTTCCAGTGTGTACTATACTTTTACAAACACATGCACATGTACAGCCACTCCAAACATAATACACACATACCCCCCCACACACTATATACATGCATGCATATAATTTGTAGCTATTCTCAAGGGCACATCATGCCATGGAAACAATATTATTGCGTACTTCCATGAACTGTATATAGCTATATGAGAATATCTAATGAATTGCTATCATACTAGGAATATAGCCTGTGAAAACAAAAGACCCAGTCATGGCTCAATCCTCTGGTAACATGTAGCTAGTAGCTACAGCTTCAGCATACACCAAGGGAGCCATAACAGCTGAAATCTGATATCTTTTCTGCATTCATCCTATAACATTTTATTTTTCACCAGCTAATGGAGTTACATACTATCCCACTACAAAGTAGGTAGTCAGAATCTTAAATGTCATTCATTCTGTGCAACAACTCCATGCTATTCAATGCCTGGTTCTTAGAAGTAGTAATGAATAGAGAAAGTGTGCATACTTGTGAGGGAAATCACCTTTGAACAGTTTGAGGTATATAATAATATTATGGTATAACAAACATTTACAATTTCCATGGCATGGACTAATGAATATATAAATACAGTTGCATGGGCTAGACCACAACAATACTATACAACATGGGGAAGTTTTAAAATGCATTCACATCCTGTAGACAAGTATTTCCATAGTTGAAAGGTAAGTTTTTGATCAACCAGTTTATAGAAATGTATTATGGTAGGGGAGCTTAAATTAAATGTTCTACACATGTTGCATATCAGCTTGGTATAGACTTTTTGGATGGCTGTTTAAACTGTGACGTTTATTATTAAGATGCTGCATATTGTTACGTAGCCATACAGATAGGCCAGGTAGATCATTGAGACAAAGTATGTAGTAGTTCACAGTTTTTCTTTTATTACCAAGGGCGGGTCCAGGAGCTGCCAAGGGGAGGGGCACAAACAGGCTAAGTGGTAGGTGGTTGGGGAGAGCAGATTCTCGTGTTAGTTGCTGAGCAATGATCACTCCTTAGTTAGTTGATTTTTGTCCGCATTATGGCTTTTGCAGATGGTTGTGAAGTCTTAAAACTGTTTAAATGCTATGAAAGTCTCAAACACCAGCAACACAATAATTATTTTAGTGATGCTTAGTAAGTATAAAGGTGGTGAGTGAGCTTGACAGCTGTTTTAACTTTAGTTTCAGGTGCGTTTGCAATAAATGGTGGTAATATGCAGTTTTCATGAGTTATATATGCATTATGATTTTGTTTTGACAAGGTGTACATTATTTCTATCAAACCCCTGTACCTGTATTAGCTATGGTTCTTCCACAAAGGGAGGGGGCATTTGCTCCAAATCCCCCATCCTGGATCTGCCATTGATTATGTCCACTCAATAGACAAATTCTTTGGATGGAGCTCTATATATTTTGGTTCTTCAGTATTATAGATCCATCCTTTTGTAGTAGAGTAACTGAAGAAAACCATGTGCACATACACTGACAAATCGAGGAGTCTGATCACAAGGTTGTAGCAGTACCAACTCATATGCATGTGAACAACACACTTCTCTTTAGTTGACCATAGAGGTCATCCCTTTACCACAGTGTTGTGACAGCAATATAACAAGATATTTTCCATGCTGCTAGTAGCATATACCCATACTGTACATGCTTACTGCACTCAACTACTAGTAACTAGCTAGGTACATGACTTGATAAAATACTTGATCATTGATCATATGCCTCGTGTGGGCAAACACCAATATCTGTGAAATAGTAGAACTATAAGAAAAAGAATATTAGTGGTTTTGTGCGTTTGTTGCTACAGGAAAATTGGTTTGTATTTAAATTAAGAGTGTGAGGAAACTACAGGATTTGCACGACACAGCTTATAACTTGAAAAGTGTTCAATACTGAAATTATGTTCCATATAATTATCTTATGTAGCCATATGGCTAGGCCAGGCAGGTCATTGAGACAAAGTAGCAGTTCAACATAGCCATGAAGTTATAATTATACAGGGAATATAAAATTATAATCCAAACACTCCCCAACTCTTCAGTATTGAACACCTTTTATGCACGTCCTGTGTGGTTTCTTCACACTCTTATAAAAAAATTCCCTGTAGCAGCAGCAGCAGCAGCAGCAGCAGCAGCAGCAGCAGCAGCAGCAGCAGCAGCAGCAGCAGCAGCAGCAGCAGCAGCAGCAGCAGCAGCAGCAGCAGCAGCAGCAGCAGCAGCAGCAGCAGCAGCAGCAGCAGCAGCAGCAGCAGCAGCAGCAGCAGCAGCAGCAGCAGCAGCAGCAGCAGCAGCAGCAGCAGCAGCAGCAGCAGCAGCAGCAGCAGCAGCAGCAGCAGCAGCACTGAGCACAAAAACTGAATAATATTCCTTTCCTATGGTTGTGCTATTTCACAGGTGTATTACTTTACAGTGTTTGCAGTTTTGCCCACACAAGGCAGATCAATGATCAAGCATTTTATCATGTCATGTCAATGAACGTACCTAGCTAGCCTAGTTAATTGCAATGGACACATAATGACTAGCATGTAAGAGACCAAACACCACTGAGTTAGTAGCTAGTTATGCATGTGTGCCAGCAGCAATGGAGAGCACTAATAGGTGGCTCCCTGTGCATGGGTTAACATTGGTTCTGTTAGCAGTAATCATCACATGCACACAATACAAAGCTTGGGAAGGTATAATAGGTTGTATAGCATGACTATATATTATGCTGTCGTAGTTGTATGTGCCATATGCCACTAGCTGCATGGAAAATACCTTGTTATATTGCTGTCACAACACTGTGGTAAAGGGCTGTCCTCTATGGTTAACTAAAGGGAATTTTATGAGTTGGCTGAAGTGCGTTGCTCACATGTGATTTACCATATGAGTTAATGCATATTTGGTAAGTCTATATACCACCCTGTTGATCAAGCTACTCAGAATTCCATGATTAATGTGTATTTGTCAATGCATGTGCACATGGTTTTTTTGAGTGGACACAATAAAGTGAACTATGCTACTTTATCAGAATGATCTACCTGCATGGTCTAGCTATATTGGCTATGACTACCTAATAATATGTAACTCTACTATAACATAAATTAATAATAACCGTCACTGTTGTCACAGTTTAAACATCCAAAAGGGTTTATACTAAGCTGATGTGTAGAACATTTAATCTCTACCACCACAATACACTTCTCTCAACTGGTTGACTGAAAACTGCCCTTTAACCATATGCAGCTATGGAAATACTTGTCAACAGGATGTGAATGGATACTACTACATTTTAAACTTCCCCATCTTGTATAGTATTCATGACTAACCTTATGCTAAACTATGCAACTGTATTGTATGATGGGTAGTGTTTGTTACCATACATGTACTACGGCTCATACCTCAGAGGTGATTCCCCTTAACAAGTACAAGATTAATTGTGCAGCTTCCATGCATGGGTCTGAATCTTTAGGAGATGTCATACTGATGTTCAGTAACAAAAATAGTTTTTATAAGTGCTTTTATCATAATCTTTTTGTGGGCAACACCCATGTACTCTGGAAGTGGTCTGGAGGGACTGGTTACCTCATACATTACAACTTCTAAGAACCAGAGATTGAATAGCATAAGTTTGCTGCACAGATAAAAATGGCACTTAAGGTTCTGAGTAGTGGGATAGTAATTTCAATAAAACCATTAGCTGGTAAAAAGTCAAAATGCAGAGAAGATTCTGCTGTGCAGCTACATGTTGCCAGAGGATTGGGCCATGACTGGGTCTGGTACATTTATTAGTTTCAGTGTTACAACTTGATTGCCTATATACAGGCTTAAGCCGGTCCCTAGTCTAATGGCAGTTCAACAGATGTTGTACATGTGAGCTACAGTCCATGGAATTACCTTGTTGAACATAATATTGGCTCCATGGTATGATGTGCCCTTGAGAATAGCTATACAAACTAAATGTAATACTTTGACACCTCGCATCAAAAAGAAACCACAAGGTTATATTTCACACATTTCCCTGACCACAGGGTGATACCAAGATATTGCCCTGTGGTTAGGGCAATATCATGATAATTAAGCCCTGACCGCAATGCCTTTTATGCTGAGGCAACTACAAAGCATCAGTTCCCTTTGATTCTTTATATTGAGCTGCTTAAAGTTTTGGATTGTGGATTTGAGTTTAGCACATAGGTTTAGCTGGCATTCTCTTCAAGGAAAAATAATTGAATCATGTAGTTCAGCTACTATGCACCACTAAATAATTGTCTGCACAGTGTTGGGGATGATTTTCAAAACAGCACATTTAAACCATGTGACAAGATGGCTTCAACATTCTCAAGGTCAGTAACCTCTACTCTCAGCACTTACTTTAGTACCTTAGACTATTTTAGACTGTCTATATTTAAAATTCTATGGTTAATTATTGCACATGAATAAGATATTTCATTGTTTTAACAGAGTAGTATGCAAAAGTAGGATCGATTGCTTTGTTAGAGTATATATAGGTGAATGTTCTATTAAAGTATCTCAATCTGGTGACTGTTCTATTACAGTATATCGAACATTTATTCATGAAATCTTTGATAATTCTTTCAGAATGCTAGCATAATGCTAGAATAATAATTTCTGGTATTATATGCTGAAAATTATTCCAGCATGATTACTACTGCACCCCTAATCACTTGTAAATTTGATATACACATCTGATTGGCTATAATTTCTTTGATAGTGTTTAATTGTTTTGCCAGTTAGGCATGTCCGACTTGACAACTACTGCTACGATATTAACCATTACCTGTTACTTAGCAGCAACATTGTTGCCTAGCAACCACTATTTATTCTAAAAATGATTTTGACACCATAGCAACGGTTGCCTAAAAGCATGTAACTAAGTCAGGTTTTAATTTTGTTGCCTAGCAACCATTGCTATGGATTGTTGAACCAGTTTTCAAAAAGATTGCAGGCTGCAACACATGTTGTGCAAACTCTGTAAACATGCTAATCACAAGGAATTACCAGCACTAATAATGGTGCAAAAATGTAAGAAATTGCTGTTACTGCTTCCAGGTGGGGAACAAAATGTTGTATCAACATATTATCAAAGTCTCACATTATAACATCTTTTCTAAGTTTGTATATCTTTTGGTATAATTATTATAATCATTTTGAATAGTAGTATAACATATAGATGTTTAGCTACACAGCCAGCCTTGAATTGCAATTTTATGTCCAACTAGTATTGTGTCATGCATTCTCAGTAAAGCTATGCCTATATAGAAAGTGTGCACATTACAGTGTATCTGTATATTACATAGCTTGACATACAAGCTTCATTTTATACTTTTGGATAAGTCACCATACACAGCCATGCAACTTACTACAGTTCCATGCACAATGGAAACATCATGATATTCTTAGGGGAAATACCAGTTAAAAGAGCAGCTAAATTTCTTGATTAACCAATGATTCAGTGTGGCAATTGGTTCTTTAGTACATCCAAGCAATTGCGAGCATAAATTCACATGTAGTTCACTAGTACCCTGTCTATTGTTCACTGAAACAAATGCAGTCAATACTGAAGTGCATTCATCTAGCTACATTATGAACATATCAAGCTGTGAACTGGATGACTAATTCATGATATTAAGTTCTTAGATTTTATTTATAAATGTATACATTACATATTTACAATGTATTGAACAATGATATATGACTTATAGAAATAACTGTTTATTGCTGATCTGTCACCGGCCGATTTCATTCAAGAGAACAAGAGCTTGTATACTACATCCATAAATGATGTTGGTGTTGGTTTGGTTGCATCTATGCAAACACAAACAAATAAACATTTGTGGAATAAGTAATATCTCGTGTTCATACCATTTCTTCAACAATAACATTGTTAGTTGTTTCATCCACAGGACCATGTATGGTGTACACCTTGCACACATAATTCCCAGATTGTTTCACACTATGTATTGTGAGGTAGTGTTGTGTACCTCTGGTTTACTTAGCAGTAGATGTAACATATTGTTCTCCTTCTTGAATGATAGAGTCCCTGTACATCCACCCAACCCAGTAATGGTTAGGATCTCCTTTAACATGACACGACAAAGTGACTGGTAGTCCAATCATAGTAGTCACATTGGTCGGTTTGGTAGTAATCTTTGGTTTAGGAATAACTGTATAATTTACAATACAATAATGATAATGAATGCTTTATATTTGTTTTACCTTTGAATTCTACTCTATTATGGTGAATGGTGACCCTACAGGCATGGTGACCCGACCCGGTTTCAACGCTGATACATGTCATTCATAATTCAGTTATCAGTCTCATGAATTTGTTTTCCTTCAAAATTAATTTCCCTATAGGAGCTCTGCTCTTTGGCTGCCCCCACTTCAAAGATCTGCAAAAGATTTTTATACCATTTTTAGTAAATAAAACGGTCAAGTTGATGACAGTGACTAAAATGAGTTAATACCGACAGTATGCCTCCTGCAATCACTTAGTATATTAAATAACTGCAAGACAATATGAACTTCATACTTCCAAATTTACAATGCCATAACATGACTGTTGTCTTGAAAAAGATTACTCCAAACTGAAGTTTGTTTCATTCCATTTCAACTTTTCTTACAGGGCTATCAGATTGAGAGCACTGTTATGTTTGCATTTGAATCTAGGTTGTTGAAGTGCTGACTGGTAATTGCAAGGTCCTGGGTTGCTAAGTTTTAAATATACACAGATGTGTCAAAGAAAGATGTGTATGGACCTAGGTGGTATATGTATAGAAATACAATTAAAAATTGTCAAAGAACAAGGATCATAACAACAATATGTTATGCACAATTTGATGTCATATGATGTATCAGGTTTGAATGGACTTTCATAGTGAAACATTGTACAGTGTTGCTGATGCTGGTAGTAGTGTAGTATATAATTATATTGCTAAGATAAAGTCAAACAAGAGCCATGCATGCCAGCACTGCATCATACCATGGTTTCCACAAACTAATTAAGTGACCACTTGTGGGTTTTGTCATGTAGGTAGTGCAAGAAGGTTAGTTCTAGTATAAGTGGTCAACAACAATGCCACTTGTGTGCAGACAAGCTTGGGGGAATAAAAAGGCAGTTCAGTATACAAAGTGCCATATGTTAGCTGTCTTGGTATCTACCTCATACATTCTTTGGGGTTTGAGGGATGTTTTGTGAGGTTACTAGCTGCACAACATGCGCAAGTCTTTGTTTTCCCCTACCAATTGTCAGGCAACTCTTTTCTATGTCTTGGTTTGCATTAAACCCCTGGCGTATATGTTCCATATTAACTTTTTAAATAATCAAGTCACATTCCATGTGTAATGCTGGTTATGCATCATAGCCCTAGAATATACTGCCATGTGTAATTGCACAACCAAACATACATTTAGTGATTGAGTTGGTATTGTTATTTTGAAAATCTTTTTGCCACATTTGTGAGAAGTATACATAATTTTACCAGCTATGAAAGCCACACAAAGTGTTGGATGCTAAAGAAGAGGTCTAGGAGCATCTAGGAGCTGTGATATATTTGCACGCTTTACATAAATACTTGTATCGACTCTGAGATGTTAGGGTTGTAGAACTTTCTTAGACATACATACATACCATACCATGCCATGCATACATTCATACAAACATGCGTACATACGTACATACATACATGTGTATTTATATAAGTATGTATGTACGTATATACATAATTATATACATCACACATTCATGTAATCTGTTGCAAATGCATGTACACACTATACACAGACACAGTAATTAGCAATTAAGCTAGTCACATAATCAGCACACTTCAACAGATGGAGCATGCTATACATGTGGTTTAGCCAATATTCCCTTTAGTTCTAGTGTGGGTAGTCTTTACTGTACAACAACCACTTACCACACCTAGGGGAACACAGTATGTATGTAATAATCTAATAAGATGTTCATAATAACATTAGCAACTCATTTTAGCATCTGAGAACACCACACACATCTGAGGTCATTGCTAACAAAAGTCATTGTTATAATGATTGCAGTGTTGGTCTTATAGTGCTGTGTGGGAAGTAATCATTTCCTGCACGCTAAATTCTTTTTTTCCCTCTCTCTCTCCTTTCATTTACACAGACTTGTAAAACAGGGGATTCTAGTTTGATTTGATTTAAACTTCATATATATAGCACTATGTACAAGCAAGTACTTGAGTCATTATCAATAATTATTTAGTAATTTCATGTTGTATGTATGTGTTTGCACTAGGCTCTCAGTGGCGGATCTAGGAATTTATAAAGGGGGTTTCCAGTTTAGAAGGTGGAGATATATATTGACATGAGATACGCAAACGTTTGCACTACATCGTCTGGTTTGGTAAGGTGAGACCAAAAAAAAAAAAAAAAAAAAAAAAAAGGTCACAGCCTAGTAATAGTACATAAAATATATTAAAAACTTCCTACACACTACTTTAGTAGCTACTGTGACTGCTCTAATTACAGTATCTCGATCGAGACGCACGCCGCGATAATTAAAACATTTAATTGTTACGCAATCATTTTTCAAAGGGGGTTTCCGTGGAAACCAATGAAACCCCCCTGGATCCGCCACTGGCTCTATAGACTTGTTGAACCTTAAGTGTTCCATATCAATTGTTTCTATAGCAGTTGCAACTTGCAAAACCACTGCAACTATGTTATTCTGAATTTGACTCATTCTCTGCATTTTGTGACAGGAATGATAATGCGCAACTGTATATACGTTCATGCACCTCATACCTTTTGTGCATATAACTACATGCAATGCAGTCAGCAATAGGTTATTGTAGCCATATACAATTCCATCTTATTAACATTCATTAAGAAAATGGGAATTTTTACATGCTAACTATATTATAGGGGAAACTACCAAACAGGAAGTTACTAGTATATATAAGCTGAAGTTCTAGTGTACTACACACAGTTAGAGAGTGTTTAGACTGCAACAGTAAACATCTTGACAAGAGGGAGCTAGTCATCTACTATGGAATACTGCAGTGTGCTATGTTTCACTTGGTGCATTCTGGTACTGTCTGCTACTGGTATGTGTAACTATATAATATTGTGGTCATCAGTAAACTAGCTAATGTGTTAATGTTTAATAGGCAGAACTGCTGATAAAATAGTGATTGATATAGCAAATAATATCACTGCTGGAGAGGAATATAGTGGCAGCTGTACTCTCAAAGATGAAGATAAGGACCTCTATGTTGAATCAACTGAAGGATCTGGGTGCAACGTGACTCATGGAAATATACCTCAGAATGCACAGAAAATAGACTTTAACCTAACCTGTGACAATAAAAATGATTCATACACTGCCACAATAGAATGCCACTCTTCTAAAGTTTATTGTGAAGAAAAGATCAATGGTAAGATAACATGGTGCGGCTTTTATGATTATGTATTATATTATCATTACAGTTATCCCTAAACCAAAGATTACTACCAAACCAACCAATGTGACTACCATGGTTGGACTACCAGTCACTTTGTCATGTCATGTTAAAGGAGATCCTAACCATTACTGGGTTGGGTGGATGTACAGGGACTCTATCATTCAAGAAGGAGAACAATATGCTACATCTACTGCTAGGTCAACCAGAGGTACACATCACTACCTCACAATACATACTGTGAAACAATCTGGGAATTATGTGTGTAAGGTATACACCATACACGGTCCTGTGGATGAAACGTCTAACAGTGTTACTATTGAAAATGGTATGAACATGAAATATTACTTGTGCCACACATGTTCATATTTATTTGTATAGATGCAACTGAACCAACACCAACATCACTTATGGATGTAGTATACAAGCTCTTGTTCTCTTGATTGAAGTCAGTGATGGATCAGCAATAAACACTTATTTCTATAAATCATTTTTCATTGTATAACACATTGTATAAATATGTAATGTAGATTTTAATGAAATTTAAATTATTGTTATGAATTAGTTATCCAGTTCACAGCTTGATATATTCATATGTAGCTAGATGATTGTATATATATATATACTTCACTGAACAATAAATTGGGAAGAAAACTAGAATATATGCTTGCAATCGCTTGGATGTGACTATAGAACCTATAGCTATACTAAATCTAAAGGGTTATTAATCAAGAAATAGAGCTAGAATGCTACCCTTTGTGTTTCCCTAAGAATAGTAATGTCACCATTGTGCATGGACCTATGGTAAGATGGGTTGCGTCTTAAACCTCAGTGGTGATTTACTGATATATCGAGCTATGTAAGTCACAGAAATTACATGAACACACTTTCTATATTAGCAGGACTTTACTGAGATTGAGTGCATTAACCCATCCCACTATGTTGTTTGTTGCACATAAAATTGCAACTCAAGATTGGCTTGGTTAAACATATAAAATGAAACAACACATGGTATATGCACACATCTAGAAAGAAGCTCACAAATGGCCATTAGAAAGTGTAATCATAGAAAAGAAACAAAGTCCTAGGCCATACCCATTAGTTTTAGTGCCTATGTTACGTATTTCCAGTATGTACTATACTTTTACAAACACATGCACATGTACAGCCACTCCAAACATAATACACACATACCTCACACTCACTATATACATGCATGCATATAATTTGTAGCTATTCTCAAGGGCACATCATGCCATGGAAACAATATTATTGCGTACTTCCATGAACTGTATATAGCTATATGAGAATATCTATTGAATTGTTATCATACTAGGAATATAGCCTGTGCAAGCAAAAGACCCAGTCATGGTTCAATTCTCTGGCAACATGTAGCTAGTAGCTACAGCTTCAACATACACCAAGGGAGCCATAACAGCTGAAATCTGATATCTTTTCTGCATTCATCCTATAACATTTTACTTTTCACCAGCTAATGGAGTTACATACTATCCCACTACAAAGTAGGTAGTCAGAATCTTAAATGTCATTCATTCTGTGCAACAACTTCATGCTATTCAATGCCTGGTTCTTAGAAGTAGTAATGTATAGAGAAAGTGTGCATACTTGTGAGGGAAATCACCTTTGAACAGTTTGAGGTATATAATAATATTATGGTATAACAAACATTTCCCATTTCCGTGGCATGGACTGAATGAATATATAAATACAGTTGCATGGGCTAGACCACAACAATACTATACAACATGGGGAAGTTTTAAAATGCATTCACATCCTGTAGACAAGTATTTCCATAGTTGAAAGGTCAGTTTTTGGTCAACCAGTTTATAGAAGTGTATTATGGTAGGGGAGCTTAAATTAAATGTTCTACACATGTTGCATATCAGCTTGGTATAGACTTTTTGGATGGCTGTTTAAACTGTGATGTTTATTATTAAGATGCTGCATATTGTTACGTAGCCATACAGATAGGCCAGGTAGATCATTGAGACAAAGTATGTAGCAGTTCACAGTTTTTCTTTTATTACCAAGGGCGGGTCCAGGAGCTGCCAAGGGGAGGGGCACAAACAGGCTAAGCGGTAGGTGGTTGGGGAGAGCAGATTCTCGTGTTAGTTGCTGAGTAGCAATGATCACTCCTTAGTTAGTTGATTTTTGTCTGCATTATGGCTTTTGCAGATGGTTGTGAAGTCTTAAAACTGTTTAAATGCTATGAAAGTCTCAAACACCAGCAGCACAATAATTATTTTAGTGATGCTTAGTAAGTATAAAGGTGGTGAGTGAGCTTGACAGCTGTTTTAACTTTAGTTTCAGATGAGTTTGCAATAAATGGTGGTAATATGCAGTTTTCATGAGTTATATATGCATTATGATTTTGTTTTGACAAGGTGTACATTATTTCTATCAAACCCCTGTACCTGTATTAGCTATGGTTCTTCCACAAAGGGAGGAGGCATTTGCCCCAAATTCCCAATCCTGGATCTGCCATTGATTATGTCCACTCAATAGACAAATTCTTTGGATCAGTGGAGCTCTATATAATTTGGTTCTTCAGTATTATAGATCCATCCTTTTGTAGTAGAGTAACTGAAGAAAACCATGTGCACATACACTGACAAATCAAGGAGTCTGATCACAAGGTTGTAGCAGTACCAACTCATATGCATGTGAACAACACACTTCAACCAACTGATAAAATTCCCTTTAGTTGACCATAGAGGTCAGCCCTTTACCACAGTGTTGTGACAGCAATATAACAAGATATTTTCCATGCTGCTAGTAGCATATACCCATACTGTACATGCTTACTGTACTCAACTACTAGTAACTAGTTAGGTACATGACTTGATAAAATACTTGATCATTGATCATATGCCTCGTGTGGGCAAACACCAATATCTGTGAAATAGTAGAACTATAAGAAAAAGAATATTAGTGGTTTTGTGCGTTTGTTGCTACAGGAAAATTGTTTTGTATTTAAATTAAGAGTGTGAGGAAACTACAGGATTTGCATGGCACAGCTTATAACTTGAAAAGTGTTCAATACTGAAATTGTGTTCCATATAATTATCTTATGTAGCCATATGGCTAGGCCAGGTAGGTCATTGAGACAAAGTAGCAGTTCAGCATAGCCATGAAGTTATAATTATAATACATTTGTCAGGAAATATAAAATTATAATCCAAACACTCTCCAACTCTTCAGTATTGAACACCTTTTATGCACATCCTGTGTGGTTTCTTCACACTCTTATAAAAATTTCCCTGTAGTAGCAGCAGCAGCAACAGCACAAAAACTGAATGCATACTGGCTAATATTCCTTTCCTATGGTTGTGCTATTTCACAGGTGTGCTACTTTACAGTGTTTGCAGTTTTGCCCACACAAGGCAGATCAATGATCAAGCATTTTATCATGTCATGTCAATGAACGTACCTAGCTAGCCTAGTTACAAGTAATTAATTGCAATGGACATAAAATTATAATGACTAGCATATAAGAGACCAAACACCACTGAGTTAGTAGCCAGTTATGCATGTGTGCCAGCAGCAATGGAGAGCACTAATAGGTGGCTCCCTGTGCATGGGTTAAGATTAGTTCTGTTAGCAGTAATCATCACACACACACACACACACAATACAAAGCTTGCGAATGTATATACGTACCAACATAGGTTGTATAGCATGACTATAAGCTGTAGTATAGCTATGCCATATGCCACTAGCTGCATGGAAAATATCTTGTTATATTGCTGTCACAACACTGTGGTAAAGGGCTGTCCTCTATGGTCAACTAAAGGGAATTTTATGAGTTGGCTGAAGTGTGTTGCTCACATGTGATTTACCATATGAGTTAATGCATATTTGGTAAGTCTACCACTCTGTTGATCAAGCTACTCAAAATTCCATGATAAATGTGTATCTGTCAATGCATGTGCACATGGTTTTGTTGAGTGGACACAATAAAGTGAACTATGCTACTTTATCAGAATGATCTACCTGCATGGTCTAGCTATATTGGCTATGACTACCTAATAATATGTAACTCTACTATAACTTAAATTAATAATAAACATCGCTGTTGTCACAGTTTAAATAGCCACCCAAAATAGTTTATACTAAGCTGATGCGTAGAACATTTAAACTCTCCCACTTCTCTAAAGTGGTTGACTGAAAACTGCCCTTTAACCATATACAGCTATGGAAATGTTTGTCAACAGGATGCGAATGGATAATATTACATTTTAAACTTTCCCAACTTGTATAGTATCCATAACTAACCTTATGCTAAACTATGCAACTGTATTTTTATATCTTCATTAGTGGAAACTGTGGTATGATGGGTAGTGTTTGTTACCACACATGTACTACAGCTCATACCTCAAAGGTGATTACCCTTAACAAGTACAAGATTAATTATGCAGCTTCCATGCATGGGTCTGAATCTTTAGGAGATGTCATACAGATGTTCAGCAACAAAAATAGTTGTATAGGTGCTTTTATCATAATATTTTTGTGGGCAACACCCATGCACTCTGGAAGTGGTCTGGAGGAATTGGTTACCTCATACATTACAACTTCTAAGAAACAGAGACTGAATAACAGAAGTTTGCTGCACAGATAAAAATAGCATTTAAGATTCTGAGTAGCAGGATAGTAACTTCAATAAAACCATTAGCTGGTAAGAAGTCAAAATTCAGAGAAGATTTCAGATCCCAGCTGTTGTGACTCCATAGGTGTATGCTGAGACTGCAGCTACATGTTGCCGGAGGATTGAGCCATGACTGTGTCTGGTACATTTATTAGTTTCAGTGTTACAACTTGACTGCCTATATACAGGTCTAATGGTAGTTCAATAGATATTGTGAGCTACAATCCATAGAATTACTTTGTTGAACACAATATTGGCTCCATGGCATGATGTGCCCTTGAGAATAGCTATACAAAATTAATGTACCACTTTGACACCTCACATCAAAGAAACCACAGGGTTATATTTCACATAATTATTGCCCTGACCACAGGATGATATCAAGATATTGCCCCGTGGTTAGGGTGATATCATGATAATTAAGCCCTGACCACAATGCCTTTTATGCTAAGACAACTACAAAGCATCAGTTCCCTTTGATTCTTTATATTGAGCTGCTTAAAGTTTTGCATTGTGGGTTTGAGTTTAGCATATAGGCTTAGCTGGCATTCTCTTCAAGGAAAAATAATTGAATCACGTAGTTCAGCTACTACACACCACTAAATAATTGTCTGCACAGTGTTGGGGATGGTTTTCAAAACAGCACATTTTAACCATGTGAAAAGATGGCTTTGACATTCTCAAGGTCAGTAACCTCTACTCTCAGCGCTTACTTTAGTGCCTTAGACTATTTTAGACTGTCTACATTTAAAATTCTATGGTTAATTATTGCACATAAATAAGATATTTCATTCTTCTAATAGAGTAGTATGCAAAAATAGGATTGATTGCTTTATTAGAGTATATATGGGTGAATGTTCAATTAGAGTATCTCGACCTGGTGAATGTTCTATTAGAGTATCTCAATTTGGTGACTGTTCTATTAGAGTATATCGATCGTTCATTCATGAAATCTTTGATAATTCTTTCAAAATGCTAGCATAATGCTAGAATAATGATTCTGGCATTATGCTGAAAATTATTCCAGCATAATTACCGCACCCCTGATCACTTGCACATTTGATATACACATCTGATTGACTATAATTTTTTGATAGTGTTTAGTTGTTTTGTCAGTTAGGCATGTCCAGCTTGACAACTACTGCTACCGTAGTAACCATTACCTGTCACTTAGCAGCAACATTGCTGCCTAGTGGTTGCCTAGTTAAAATTCTAAAAAATGATTTTGACACCATAGCAACGGTTGCCTAAAAGCATGTAACTAGGTCAGGTTTTAATTTTGTTGCCTAGCAACAGTTGCTATGGATTGTTGAATCAATTTTCAAGAAGATTGCAGGCTGCAACACATGTTGTGCGAACTCCTTAAACATGCTAATCACAAGGAATTACCAGCACTAATAATGGTGTAAAATGTAAGAAATTGCTGTTACTGGGAGACGAGATGTTGTATCAACATATTATCGAAGCCTCGCACTATAACATCTTTTCTAAGTTTGTATATCTTTTAGTATATATTTTGAATACAATGATATCTGTAGTATGACATATAGATGTTTAGCTACACAGCCAGCCTTAAACTGCCCAACTAATAACAACTAACATTGTGTCACGCATTCTCTCAGTAAAGTCCTGCCTATATAGAAAGTGTGCACATTACAGTGTATTTGTATATTACATAGCTTGACTTAATTTTATTCTTAGGGGAAGTACCAAGTGTACTAGTTGAAAGAACAGCTAAATTTCTTGATTAACCCATGATTTTGTGTGGCTATAGGTTCTTTAGTCACATCCAAGTGATTGGGAGCATAAATTCATATGTAGTTCACTAGTACCCTGTCTATTGTTCACTGAAACAAATGCAGTCAATAAGTGCATTCATCTAGCTACATATGAACATATCAAGCTGTGAACTGGATGACTAATACATGATAATAAGTTTTAAAAATTTCATTTAATGTGTTGTACAATGATAATATAATTTTATAGAAATAAGTGTTTATTGCTGATCTGTCACCGACTTCATTCAAGAGAACAAGAGCTTGTATACTACATCCGTAAGTGATGTTGGTGTTGGTTTGATTGCATCTATGCAAACATAAACAAATAAATATAAACATGTGTGGCACAATTAATATGTCATATTCATACCATTTTCAATAGTAACACTGTTAGACGTTTCATCCACAGAACCATGTATGGTGTATACCTTACACACATAATTCCCAGATTGTTTTACAGTATGTATTGTGAGGTAGTGATGTGTACCTCTGGTTGACCTAGCAGTAGATGTAGCATATTGTTCTCCTTCTTGAATGATAGAGTCCCTGTACATCCACCCAACCCAGTAATGGTCAGGATCTCCTTTAACATGACATGACAAAGTGACTGGTAGTCCAACCATGGTGGTCACATTGGTCGGTTTGGTAGTAATCTTTGGTTTAGGAATAACTGTATAATTTACAATACAATAATGATAATGAATGCTTTATATTTGTTTTACCTTTGAACTCTACTCTATTATGGTGAATGGATGTATCACACTCTATTGTAGCATTGTATGGGCCATCTTCACAAGTTAAATTAAAGTTTATTCTGTGATGAGATACATACTCGACTTCATATTTTTTACATTTCTTCTCAGGCAAAATAACATCAAAGCTCTCGTCTTCACCACTAAAAGTACAACTACCACTATATTCCTCTCCAGCAGTGATATTACTTGGGAAATCAATCACTATTTTAGCAGCAGCTTTTCCTATTGAACATTCACACAACAGCTAGTTTTACTGATGGTTATAACTACACGTGGCATACCAGTAGCAGACAGTGCCAGAATGCACCAAGTAAAACATAATACGCTGCAGTATTCCATAGCAGATGACTAGCTCCTTCTTGTCAAGGTGATTACTGTTGCAGTCTAACACTCTCCAACTGTGTGATATACACTAGAACTCCAGTTTATATATACTAGTAGCTTCCTGTTTGTGGCTACATGGTTTCCTGCATAAAGCATTCCCTGTGTGAATGAAAGGAAAAAAAACACAAGATGATTGCTTCCCACACAGCACTATAAGACTAACACTGCAATCATTATAACAATGGCTTTTGTTAGTAATGACCTAGCTGAGAAGTGTGTGGTATTCTCAGATGCTAAAATAGTTGCTAATGTTATTATGAACATCTTATTAGATTATTGCATACTTACTGTGTTTCCCCTAGGTGTGGTGTACAGTAAAGACTACCACACCAGAACTAAAGGGAATATTGGCTAAACCACATGTATAGTATGCTCCATCTGTTGAAGTTTGTTAATTATGTGGTTAGCTTAATTACTGCCATTGTTCTGTGTATAGTGTGTACATGCATTTATATCAGCTTACATGAATATGTGATGCATATAGCTATGTAGATACGTATGTATGTATGTATGTATGTATGTATGTATGTATGTATGTATGTATGTATGTATGTATGTATGTATGTATGTATGTATGTATGTATGTATGTATGTATGTATGTATGTATGTATGTATGTATGTATGTATGTATGTATGTATGTATGTATGTATGTATGTATGTATGTATGTATGTATGTATGTTTGTGTGTGTGTGCGTGCATGCGTGTGTGTGTAGCTATGCAGAGGAGGTTAGTTACGCATCATCAAACATCTTGTGATCTCAAAGAAAAGTTCAACCCACTATCTCAGTATTGGTACAAGTATTTTATATCAAGCATGAAGTATATTGCAGTTCCCAGAGCTCTTCTTTAGCATCCAACATTTTGAGTGGCTTTCATAGCTAATTTATTTTTATTAGACAACTATCCCTCTAGGGACCTGGCAAGGAGGCTAACAATAAGCCTGTGAAGCAGGGAGTCGCATAAAATAGTGTTAAATTATACACACTTCTCACAAGTGTGGCAAAAAAAGATTTCATAATAACAATATCAATTCAATTCAATGATACTATAATTATGTATGTTTGGTTGTGCAATTACACATGGCAGTATAATGTCCTAGGGTTATGATGCGTAACCAACATAACCTCTGGTATGTTATTATACATGGAACGTAACTTGATTACTTAAAAGTTAATATGGAACATAGCTATACTCTGAGGACTTAATGCAAACCAAAGGAAATAGAAAACGTTTGGCTAACAATTGGTAGGGGAAAACAAAACTTACACATGTTGTGTAGATAGTAACCTCACAAAACATCCCTCAAATCCCAAAGAATGTATGAGGTAGATACCAAGACAGCTAACATGTGGCAGCTAATACCCACTTTGTACACTGAACTGCCTTTTTATTCCCCCAAGCTTGTGTGCAGATGAGTGGCATTGTTGTTGACCACATGCATATACCAGAACTAACCTTCTTACACTACCTACATGACAAAACCCACAAGTGGTCACTTAATCATAACCATACAGTGCTGGTATGCATGTATGGCTCTTGACTGACTTTATCTTAGCAAACGAATTATATACTACGTCTACTACCAGCATCAGCAACAACTGTACAATATTCACTATGAAAATCCATTCAAACCTGATACAACACATGACATCAGATTGTGTCAAATAAAGTCAAAATAATGTATGATCCTTGTTCTTCAATTGGCAATTTCTAATTGTACATATCATCTAGGTCCATACACATCTGCATGAAATGCAATTTTGACACATCCATGCATACTAAAATGTTAGCAAACCAGGACATTGCAATTACCAATCAGCATTCCAACTGCTGCCTCGGCATACCAAACTCAAATACAAGCATACATCAGTGGTGACATTCACTGTGAAATGATTGTACATAGCTACACGAAGCAGTGCTAAAGGAATTAAGGTAAAATCCATACACCTAAAGATTGCTGCTCTAAACTGAAGTTTGGTTCATTCCATTTTCTGATACTGTAAATTTGAAAGTGAGAAGTTCATACTGCCCAAGAAGCCGGCGCGCAACACCCGTGAGTATATTGACTGGAAGAACGAAAACGCAATTTTCGCACCTCCGTAACTCTGTGCTGCCTCGATGAAACAAGACGATTTTTGCTGTGGACACGCCCTCCAACTTCAGCACTCCACATTCCAAATTTGAGCGAAATCGCTTCAAGCGTTCCCGAGATATGCGACTTCAAAAATTGGCTTAGTTTCTTCCTCTTTTCACACACTTACAAAAACTGCTATAAAGCGCAAACGCCATATCCGATTGCCTTGAAATTTGGCACACAGAAGGGGGGTATAAAGGCACATCTCGGTACCACCTTTGGATGGAATACGATAAACAGGCAAAGAGTTATGAGCAATTATTCACAAAGAATAATACCAATATGTTGTCACGCCTATAGGGTAAACCGCGTATGGGAAGAAAATCGGTGGGTGAATAGGTAACTATTGAACCTCAAACCTTTTGTGGTTTGAAAGAAATCGAGCTAAAAATCAAGAAGATACAACGACAAAACCAACAGTGTGTAACAATTACGTAATCGAGATTAACTAATAAAAAAAACAATTAACTTACTTAATTGCCGATAAACCGCTTGGGGTAATGCTTTGAAAATCACTGTACAGATGGAGCAATCATCTTAGAAAGGCTCTTCAATGGTGTAGAAGAATCAGACTTAAAGACACGGAGTTAACAACACGAAATCCAACTTGGTGTAGCAAGTGCGAGATCGAGATACTCTAATAGAGCAGTCATCCTAATAGAGCAGTCACCCTGAAGAGAATTCAAGAGATCAGCTAGAAACAAGTAACCTGTATAGAGATCAGTTACAAACAAGTCACCCTGTAGAGAGATCAGCTACAAACAATTCACCCTGTAGAGAGAGCTAGAAGAAGTTACCTTGTAGGGAGTTCAACTACGGAAAGAGATAGTTCAGCTAGAAGAAATCACCTTGTAGAGTTCAGCTACAAAGAAACCACCATGTAGAGAGTTCAGCTACAAACAAATCGCCCTGTAGAGAGATCAGCTACAAACAAATCTCCCTGTAGAGAGTTCAGCTACAAACAAATCACCCTGTAGAGAGTTCAGCTAGAAGAAGTTACCTTGTAGAGAGTTCAGCTACAAAGAAACCATCATGTAGAGAGTTCAGCTGCAAACAAATCACCTGTAGAGAGTTCAGCTACAAACAAATCTTCCTGTAGAGAGATCAGCTAGAAGAAGCTTCCTTGTATAGAGTTCAGCTACAAACAAATTACCCCGTAGAAAGATCAGCTAGAAGAAGTCACCTTGTAGAGAGTTCGGTTACAAAGAAACCACCATGTAGAGAGTTCAGCTACAAACTAGAGACCTTGTAGAGACATCAGCTAGAAAAAGTTACCTTGTAGAGAGTTCAGCTACAAACAATTCACCCTGTAGAAAGATCAGCTAGAAGAAGTTACCTTGTAGAGAGTTCAGTTACAAAGAAACCACCGTGTAGAGAATTCAGCTACAAACTAGTGACCCTGTAGAGACATCAGCTAGAAGAAGTTACCTTGTAGAGAATTCAGCTACAAAGAAACCATTCTGTAAAGAGCTAAGCTGCAAACAAATCACCTGTACAGAATTCAGCTACAAAAAAATTACCCTGTAGAGAGATCAGCTACAAACAAATCACCATGTAGAGAGTTCAGCTACAAACAAATCGCCCTGTAGAAAGATCAGTTAGAAGAAGTTACTTTGTAGAGAGTTCAGCTACAAAGAAACCATTCTGTAAAGAGCTCAGCTGCAAACAAATCACCTGTACAGAATTCAGCTTCAAACAAATCACCCTGTGGAGAGATCAGCTAGAAGATATTACCTTGTAGATAGTTCAGCTACAAACAAATCACCCTGTAGAAAGATCAGTTAGAAGAAGTTACCTTTTAGAGAGTTCAGCTACAAAGAAACCATTCTGTAAAGAGCTCAGCTGCAAACAAATCTCCCTGTAGAGATATCAGCTAGAAGAAGTTACCTTGTAGAGAGTGAAGCTACAAACAAATCACCCTATTGAAAGATCAGCTAGAAGAAGTCACCTTGTAGAAAGTTTCAGTTACAAAGAAACCACCATGTAGAGAGTTCAGCTACAAACTAGTCACCTTGTAGAGACATCAGCTAGAAAAGTTACCTTGTAGAGAGTTCAGCTACAAAGAAACCATTCTGTAAAGAGCTCAGCTGCAAACAAATCACCTGTACAGAATTCAGCTACAAACAAATCACCCTGTAGAGAGATCAGCTAGAAGAAGTTACCTTTTAGATAGTTCAGCTACAAACAAATCTCCCTGTAGAGAGATCAGCTAGAAGAAATTACCTTGTAGAGAGTTCAGCTATACAAAGAAACCATCATGTAGAGAGTTCAGCTGCAAAGAAATCACCACTGCCCAAATTTCAAGGCAATAGCTCTTTCCAATCTGAAGTTATCAATTGTCAAAGTTGGCAAATTGGATGTGTGGAAGGCCCCTTTTCGCAAATCCGGTCAAATATGTATTATATGTGACCGGATTTGCGAAAAAGGGTCTTCCACACACATCCAATTCTATGAATTTGAATGACCATACCTTTGTGCTCAAAGATGATACTTACCTGAAATTTTGTTCATGTATTGACCTATGTTGTTACTCATCACTGTCCAAATTTCAAGGCAATACTATTTTCCTATCTGACATTATGGACTGCCAAAGTTCGTAAATTGGATGTGTGTGGAAGACCCCTTTTCACAAATCCGGTCACATATATATAATTTGTACATTTACTGATAAAATATTTAAAGTACATCTACTTCATCTTTTCTTCTTCCTGTAGTAAAGAAAAAAAACATAGGTTTAAAAAGTCCCAAAGCTGGCCATAGGCCGGCTTTGGGGTATACAAATACAAAAAGAAATGAAATCTAATCCAAAACAGCCAAGCTGTAAAAAAGTGTGCGGCCCTCAGAAAGGCTATGGTGAAAAAAAGATGTGAAATCCAAGGTGGCGGCCAAGAAATGGCTGTGATGGTAGGTTAATGGTAAAAATTTTAATAACGACAATTCAGGTGAATTTTTGTGCCGCTTCACAAAATTTACCTGAATTGTCATTATTAAAATTTTTACCATTAACCTACCATCACAGCCATTTCTTGGCCGCCACCTTGGATTTCACATCTTTTTTTCACCATAGCCTTTCTGAGGGCCGCACACTTTTTTACAGCTTGGCTGTTTTGGATTAGATATATATACATATGTATATATATTTGTTTCACTGAACAATAAATTGGGAAGAAAACTAGAATATATGCTTGCAATCGCTTGGATGTGACTATAGAACCTATAGCTATACTAAATCTAAAGGGTTATTAATCAAGAAATAGAGCTAGAATGCTACCCTTTGTGTTTCCCTAAGAATAGTAATGTCACCATTGTGCATGGACCTATGGTAAGATGGGTTGTGTCTTAAACCTCAGTGGTGATTTACTGATATATCGAGCTATGTAAGTCACAGAAATTACATGAACACACTTTCTATATTAGCAGGACTTTACTAAGATTGAGTGCATTAACCCATCCCACTATGTTGTTTGTTGCACATAAAATTGCAACTCAAGATTGGCTTGGTTAAACATATAAAATGAAACAACACATGGTATATGCACACATCTAGAAAGAAGCTCACAAATGGCCATTAGAAAGTGTAATCATAGAAAAGAAACAAAGTCCTAGGCCATACCCATTAGTTTTAGTGCCTATGTTACATATTTCCAGTGTGTACTATACTTTTACAAACACATGCACATGTACAGCCACTCCAAACATAATACACACATACCTCACACTCACTATATACATGCATGCATATAATTTGTAGCTATTCTCAAGGGCACATCATGCCATGGAAACAATATTATTGCGTACTTCCATGAACTGTATATAGCTATATGAGAATATCTATTGAATTGTTATCATACTAGGAATATAGCCTGTGCAAGCAAAAGACCCAGTCATGGTTCAATTCTCTGGCAACATGTAGCTAGTAGCTACAGCTTCAACATACACCAAGGGAGCCATAACAGCTGAAATCTGATATCTTTTCTGCATTCATCCTATAACATTTTACTTTTCACCAGCTAATGGAGTTACATACTATCCCACTACAAAGTAGGTAGTCAGAATCTTAAATGTCATTCATTCTGTGCAACAACTTCATGCTATTCAATGCCTGGTTCTTAGAAGTAGTAATGTATAGAGAAAGTGTGCATACTTGTGAGGGAAATCACCTTTGAACAGTTTGAGGTATATAATAATATTATGGTATAACAAACATTTCCCATTTCCGTGGCATGGACTGAATGAATATATAAATACAGTTGCATGGGCTAGACCACAACAATACTATACAACATGGGGAAGTTTTAAAATGCATTCACATCCTGTAGACAAGTATTTCCATAGTTGAAAGGTCAGTTTTTGGTCAACCAGTTTATAGAAGTGTATTATGGTAGGGGAGCTTAAATTAAATGTTCTACACATGTTGCATATCAGCTTGGTATAGACTTTTTGGATGGCTGTTTAAACTGTGATGTTTATTATTAAGATGCTGCATATTGTTACGTAGCCATACAGATAGGCCAGGTAGATCATTGAGACAAAGTATGTAGCAGTTCACAGTTTTTCTTTTATTACCAAGGGCGGGTCCAGGAGCTGCCAAGGGGAGGGGCACAAACAGGCTAAGCGGTAGGTGGTTGGGGAGAGCAGATTCTCGTGTTAGTTGCTGAGTAGCAATGATCACTCCTTAGTTAGTTGATTTTTGTCCGCATTATGGCTTTTGCAGATGGTTGTGAAGTCTTAAAACTGTTTAAATGCTATGAAAGTCTCAAACACCAGCAGCACAATAATTATTTTAGTGATGCTTAGTAAGTATAAAGGTGGTGAGTGAGCTTGACAGCTGTTTTAACTTTAGTTTCAGATGAGTTTGCAATAAATGGTGGTAATATGCAGTTTTCATGAGTTATATATGTATTATGATTTTGTTTTGACAAGGTGTACATTATTTCTATCAAACCCCTGTATTAGCTATGGTTCTTCCACAAAGGGAGGAGGCATTTGCCCCAAATTCCCAATCCTGGATCTGCCATTGATTATGTCCACTCAATAGACAAATTCTTTGGATCAGTGGAGCTCTATATAATTTGGTTCTTCAGTATTATAGATCCATCCTTTTGTAGTAGAGTAACTGAAGAAAACCATGTGCACATACACTGACAAATCAAGGAGTCTGATCACAAGGTTGTAGCAGTACCAACTCATATGCATGTGAACAACACACTTCAACCAACTGATAAAATTCCCTTTAGTTGACCATAGAGGTCAGCCCTTTACCACAGTGTTGTGACAGCAATATAACAAGATATTTTCCATGCTGCTAGTAGCATATACCCATACTGTACATGCTTACTGCACTCAACTACTAGTAACTAGCTAGGTACATGACTTGATAAAATACTTGATCATTGATCATATGCCTCGTGTGGGCAAACACCAATATCTGTGAATTAGTAGAACTATAAGAAAAAGAATATTAGTGGTTTTGTGCGTTTGTTGCTACAGGAAAATTGTTTTGTATTTAAATTAAGAGTGTGGGGAAACTACAGGATTTGCATGGCACAGCTTATAACTTGAAAAGTGTTCAATACTGAAATTGTGTTCCATATAATTATCTTATGTAGCCATATGGCTAGGCCAGGTAGGTCATTGAGACAAAGTAGCAGTTCAGCATAGCCATGAAATTATAATTATAATACATTTGTCAGGAAATATAAAATTATAATCCAAACACTCTCCAACTCTTCAGTATTGAACACCTTTTATGCACATCCTGTGTGGTTTCTTCACACTCTTATAAAAATTTCCCTGTAGTAGCAGCAGCAGCAACAGCACAAAAACTGAATGCATACTGGCTAATATTCCTT
The DNA here is from genome assembly GCF_963678975.1 of Dysidea avara. Taxonomy (NCBI): domain Eukaryota; kingdom Metazoa; phylum Porifera; class Demospongiae; order Dictyoceratida; family Dysideidae; genus Dysidea; species Dysidea avara. Next base: position 21,488,947 of record NC_089279.1, on the reverse strand, counting down.
TCCTATGGTTGTGCTATTTCACAGGTGTGCTACTTTACAGTGTTTGCAGTTTTGCCCACACAAGGCAGATCAATGATCAAGTATTTTATCATGTCATGTCAATGAACGTACCTAGCTAGCCTAGTTACAAGTAATTAATTGCAATGGACATAAAATTATAATGACTAGCATATAAGAGACCAAACACCACTGAGTTAGTAGCCAGTTATGCATGTGTGCCAGCAGCAATGGAGAGCACTAATAGGTGGCTCCCTGTGCATGGGTTAAGATTAGTTCTGTTAGCAGTAATCATCACACACACACACACACACAATACAAAGCTTGCGAATGTATATACGTACCAACATAGGTTGTATAGCATGACTATAAGCTGTAGTATAGCTATGCCATATGCCACTAGCTGCATGGAAAATATCTTGTTATATTGCTGTCACAACACTGTGGTAAAGGGCTGTCCTCTATGGTCAACTAAAGGGAATTTTATGAGTTGGCTGAAGTGTGTTGCTCACATGTGATTTACCATATGAGTTAATGCATATTTGGTAAGTCTACCACTCTGTTGATCAAGCTACTCAAAATTCCATGATAAATGTGTATCTGTCAATGCATGTGCACATGGTTTTGTTGAGTGGACACAATAAAGTGAACTATGCTACTTTATCAGAATGATTTACCTGCATGGTCTAGCTATATTGGCTATGACTACCTAATAATATGTAACTCTACTATAACTTAAATTAATAATAAACATCGCTGTTGTCACAGTTTAAATAGCCACCCAAAATAGTTTATACTAAGCTGATGCGTAGAACATTTAAACTCTCCCACTTCTCTAAAGTGGTTGACTGAAAACTGCCCTTTAACCATATACAGCTATGGAAATGTTTGTCAACAGGATGCGAATGGATAATATTACATTTTAAACTTTCCCAACTTGTATAGTATCCATAACTAACCTTATGCTAAACTATGCAACTGTATTTTTATATCTTCATTAGTGGAAACTGTGGTATGATGGGTAGTGTTTGTTACCACACATGTACTACAGCTCATACCTCAAAGGTGATTACCCTTAACAAGTACAAGATTAATTATGCAGCTTCCATGCATGGGTCTGAATCTTTAGGAGATGTCATACAGATGTTCAGCAACAAAAATAGTTGTATAGGTGCTTTTATCATAATATTTTTGTGGGCAACACCCATGCACTCTGGAAGTGGTCTGGAGGAATTGGTTACCTCATACATTACAACTTCTAAGAAACAGAGACTGAATAACAGAAGTTTGCTGCACAGATAAAAATAGCATTTAAGATTCTGAGTAGCAGGATAGTAACTTCAATAAAACCATTAGCTGGTAAGAAGTCAAAATTCAGAGAAGATTTCAGATCCCAGCTGTTGTGACTCCATAGGTGTATGCTGAGACTGCAGCTACATGTTGCCGGAGGATTGAGCCATGACTGTGTCTGGTACATTTATTAGTTTCAGTGTTACAACTTGACTGCCTATATACAGGTCTAATGGTAGTTCAATAGATATTGTGAGCTACAATCCATAGAATTACTTTGTTGAACACAATATTGGCTCCATGGCATGATGTGCCCTTGAGAATAGCTATACAAAATTAATGTACCACTTTGACACCTCACATCAAAGAAACCACAGGGTTATATTTCACATAATTATTGCCCTGACCACAGGATGATATCAAGATATTGCCCCGTGGTTAGGGTGATATCATGATAATTAAGCCCTGACCACAATGCCTTTTATGCTAAGACAACTACAAAGCATCAGTTCCCTTTGATTCTTTATATTGAGCTACTTAAAGTTTTGCATTGTGGGTTTGAGTTTAGCATATAGGCTTAGCTGGCATTCTCTTCAAGGAAAAATAATTGAATCACGTAGTTCAGCTACTACACACCACTAAATAATTGTCTGCACAGTGTTGGGGATGGTTTTCAAAACAGCACATTTTAACCATGTGAAAAGATGGCTTTGACATTCTCAAGGTCAGTAACCTCTACTCTCAGCGCTTACTTTAGTGCCTTAGACTATTTTAGACTGTCTACATTTAAAATTCTATGGTTAATTATTGCACATAAATAAGATATTTCATTCTTCTAATAGAGTAGTATGCAAAAATAGGATTGATTGCTTTATTAGAGTATATATGGGTGAATGTTCAATTAGAGTATCTCGACCTGGTGAATGTTCTATTAGAGTATCTCAATTTGGTGACTGTTCTATTAGAGTATATCGATCGTTCATTCATGAAATCTTTGATAATTCTTTCAAAATGCTAGCATAATGCTAGAATAATGATTCTGGCATTATGCTGAAAATTATTCCAGCATAATTACCGCACCCCTGATCACTTGCACATTTGATATACACATCTGATTGACTATAATTTTTTGATATTGTTTAGTTGTTTTGTCAGTTAGGCATGTCCAGCTTGACAACTACTGCTACCGTAGTAACCATTACCTGTCACTTAGCAGCAACATTGCTGCCTAGTGGTTGCCTAGTTAAAATTCTAAAAAATGATTTTGACACCATAGCAACGGTTGCCTAAAAGCATGTAACTAGGTCAGGTTTTAATTTTGTTGCCTAGCAACAGTTGCTATGGATTGTTGAATCAATTTTCAAGAAGACTGCAGGCTGCAACACATGTTGTGCGAACTCCTTAAACATGCTAATCACAAGGAATTACCAGCACTAATAATGGTGTAAAATGTAAGAAATTGCTGTTACTGGGAGACGAGATGTTGTATCAACATATTATCGAAGCCTCGCACTATAACATCTTTTCTAAGTTTGTATATCTTTTAGTATATATTTTGAATACAATGATATCTGTAGTATGACATATAGATGTTTAGCTACACAGCCAGCCTTAAACTGCCCAACTAATAACAACTAACATTGTGTCACGCATTCTCTCAGTAAAGTCCTGCCTATATAGAAAGTGTGCACATTACAGTGTATTTGTATATTACATAGCTTGACTTAATTTTATTCTTAGGGGAAGTACCAAGTGTACTAGTTGAAAGAACAGCTAAATTTCTTGATTAACCCATGATTTTGTGTGGCTATAGGTTCTTTAGTCACATCCAAGTGATTGGGAGCGTAAATTCATATGTAGTTCACTAGTACCCTGTCTATTGTTCACTGAAACAAATGCAGTCAATAAGTGCATTCATCTAGCTACATATGAACATATCAAGCTGTGAACTGGATGACTAATACATGATAATAAGTTTTAAAAATTTCATTTAATGTGTTGTACAATGATAATATAATTTTATAGAAATAAGTGTTTATTGCTGATCTGTCACCGACTTCATTCAAGAGAACAAGAGCTTGTATACTACATCCGTAAGTGATGTTGGTGTTGGTTTGATTGCATCTATGCAAACATAAACAAATAAATATAAACATGTGTGGCACAATTAATATGTCATATTCATACCATTTTCAATAGTAACACTGTTAGACGTTTCATCCACAGAACCATGTATGGTGTATACCTTACACACATAATTCCCAGATTGTTTCACAGTATGTATTGTGAGGTAGTGATGTGTACCTCTGGTTGACCTAGCAGTAGATGTAGCATATTGTTCTCCTTCTTGAATGATAGAGTCCCTGTACATCCACCCAACCCAGTAATGGTCAGGATCTCCTTTAACATGACATGACAAAGTGACTGGTAGTCCAACCATGGTGGTCACATTGGTCGGTTTGGTAGTAATCTTTGGTTTAGGAATAACTGTATAATTTACAATACAATAATGATAATGAATGCTTTATATTTGTTTTACCTTTGAACTCTACTCTATTATGGTGAATGGATGTATCACACTCTATTGTAGCATTGTATGGGCCATCTTCACAAGTTAAATTAAAGTTTATTCTGTGATGAGATACATACTCGACTTCATATTTTTTACATTTCTTCTCAGGCAAAATAACATCAAAGCTCTCGTCTTCACCACTAAAAGTACAACTACCACTATATTCCTCTCCAGCAGTGATATTACTTGGGAAATCAATCACTATTTTAGCAGCAGCTTTTCCTATTGAACATTCACACAACAGCTAGTTTTACTGATGGTTATAACTACACGTGGCATACCAGTAGCAGACAGTGCCAGAATGCACCAAGTAAAACATAATACGCTGCAGTATTCCATAGCAGATGACTAGCTCCTTCTTGTCAAGGTGATTACTGTTGCAGTCTAACACTCTCCAACTGTGTGATATACACTAGAACTCCAGTTTATATATACTAGTAGCTTCCTGTTTGTGGCTACATGGTTTCCTGCATAAAGCATTACCTGTGTGAATGAAAGGAAAAAAACACACAAGATGATTGCTTCCCACACAGCACTATAAGACTAACACTGCAATCATTATAACAATGGCTTTTGTTAGTAATGACCTAGCTGAGAAGTGTGTGGTATTCTCAGATGCTAAAATAGTTGCTAATGTTATTATGAACATCTTATTAGATTATTGCATACTTACTGTGTTTCCCCTAGGTGTGGTGTACAGTAAAGACTACCACACCAGAACTAAAGGGAATATTGGCTAAACCACATGTATAGTATGCTCCATCTGTTGAAGTTTGTTAATTATGTGGTTAGCTTAATTACTGCCATTGTTCTGTGTATAGTGTGTACATGCATTTATATCAGCTTACATGAATATGTGATGCATATAGCTATGTAGATACGTATGTATGTATGTATGTATGTATGTATGTATGTATGTATGTATGTATGTATGTATGTATGTATGTATGTATGTATGTATGTATGTATGTATGTATGTATGTATGTATGTATGTATGTATGTATGTATGTATGTATGTATGTATGTATGTATGTATGTATGTATGTATGTATGTATGTTTGTGTGTGTGTGCGTGCATGCGTGTGTGTGTAGCTATGCAGAGGAGGTTAGTTACGCATCATCAAACATCTTGTGATCTCAAAGAAAAGTTCAACCCACTATCTCAGTATTGGTACAAGTATTTTATATCAAGCATGAAGTATATTGCAGTTCCCAGAGCTCTTCTTTAGCATCCAACATTTTGAGTGGCTTTCATAGCTAATTTATTTTTATTAGACAACTATCCCTCTAGGGACCTGGCAAGGAGGCTAACAATAAGCCTGTGAAGCAGGGAGTCGCATAAAATAGTGTTAAATTATACACACTTCTCACAAGTGTGGCAAAAAAAGATTTCATAATAACAATATCAATTCAATTCAATGATACTATAATTATGTATGTTTGGTTGTGCAATTACACATGGCAGTATAATGTCCTAGGGTTATGATGCGTAACCAACATAACCTCTGGTATGTTATTATACATGGAACGTAACTTGATTACTTAAAAGTTAATATGGAACATAGCTATACTCTGAGGACTTAATGCAAACCAAAGGAAATAGAAAACGTTTGGCTAACAATTGGTAGGGGAAAACAAAACTTACACATGTTGTGTAGATAGTAACCTCACAAAACATCCCTCAAATCCCAAAGAATGTATGAGGTAGATACCAAGACAGCTAACATGTGGCAGCTAATACCCACTTTGTACACTGAACTGCCTTTTTATTCCCCCAAGCTTGTGTGCAGATGAGTGGCATTGTTGTTGACCACATGCATATACCAGAACTAACCTTCTTACACTACCTACATGACAAAACCCACAAGTGGTCACTTAATCATAACCATACAGTGCTGGTATGCATGTATGGCTCTTGACTGACTTTATCTTAGCAAACGAATTATATACTACGTCTACTACCAGCATCAGCAACAACTGTACAATATTCACTATGAAAATCCATTCAAACCTGATACAACACATGGCATCAGATTGTGTCAAATAAAGTCAAAATAATGTATGATCCTTGTTCTTCAATTGGCAATTTCTAATTGTACATATCATCTAGGTCCATACACATCTGCATGAAAGGCAATTTTGACACATCCATGCATACTAAAATGTTAGCAAACCAGGACATTGCAATTACCAATCAGCATTCCAACTGCTGCCTCGGCATACCAAACTCAAATACAAGCATACATCAGTGGTGACATTCACTGTGAAATGATTGTACATAGCTACACGAAGCAGTGCTAAAGGAATTAAGGTAAAATCCATACACCTAAAGATTGCTGCTCTAAACTGAAGTTTGGTTCATTCCATTTTCTGATACTGTAAATTTGAAAGTGAGAAGTTCATACTGCCCAAGAAGCCGGCGCGCAACACCCGTGAGTATATTGACTGGAAGAACGAAAACGCAATTTTCGCACCTCCGTAACTCTGTGCTGCCTCGATGAAACAAGACGATTTTTGCTGTGGACACGCCCTCCAACTTCAGCACTCCACATTCCAAATTTGAGCGAAATCGCTTCAAGCGTTCCCGAGATATGCGACTTCAAAAATTGGCTTAGTTTCTTCCTCTTTTCACACACTTACAAAAACTGCTATAAAGCGCAAACGCCATATCCGATTGCCTTGAAATTTGGCACACAGAAGGGGGGTATAAAGGCACATCTCGGTACCACCTTTGGATGGAATACGATAAACAGGCAAAGAGTTATGAGCAATTATTCACAAAGAATAATACCAATATGTTGTCACGCCTATAGGGTAAACCGCGTATGGGAAGAAAATCGGTGGGTGAATAGGTAACTATTGAACCTCAAACCTTTTGTGGTTTGAAAGAAATCGAGCTAAAAATCAAGAAGATACAACGACAAAACCAACAGTGTGTAACAATTACGTAATCGAGATTAACTAATAAAAAAAACAATTAACTTACTTAATTGCCGATAAACCGCTTGGGATAATGCTTTGAAAATCACTGTACAGATGGAGCAATCATCTTAGAAAGGCTCTTCAATGGTGTAGAAGAATCAGACTTAAAGACACGGAGTTAATAACACGAAATCCAACTTGGTGTAGCAAGTGCGAGATCGAGATACTCTAATAGAGCAGTCATCCTAATAGAGCAGTCACCCTGAAGAGAATTCAAGAGATCAGCTAGAAACAAGTAACCTGTATAGAGATCAGTTACAAACAAGTCACCCTGTAGAGAGATCAGCTACAAACAATTCACCCTGTAGAGAGAGCTAGAAGAAGTTACCTTGTAGGGAGTTCAACTACGGAAAGAGATAGTTCAGCTAGAAGAAATCACCTTGTAGAGTTCAGCTACAAAGAAACCACCATGTAGAGAGTTCAGCTACAAACAAATCGCCCTGTAGAGAGATCAGCTACAAACAAATCTCCCTGTAGAGAGTTCAGCTACAAACAAATCACCCTGTAGAGAGTTCAGCTAGAAGAAGTTACCTTGTAGAGAGTTCAGCTACAAAGAAACCATCATGTAGAGAGTTCAGCTGCAAACAAATCACCTGTAGAGAGTTCAGCTACAAACAAATCTTCCTGTAGAGAGATCAGCTAGAAGAAGCTTCCTTGTATAGAGTTCAGCTACAAACAAATTACCCCGTAGAAAGATCAGCTAGAAGAAGTCACCTTGTAGAGAGTTCGGTTACAAAGAAACCACCATGTAGAGAGTTCAGCTACAAACTAGAGACCTTGTAGAGACATCAGCTAGAAAAAGTTACCTTGTAGAGAGTTCAGCTACAAACAATTCACCCTGTAGAAAGATCAGCTAGAAGAAGTTACCTTGTAGAGAGTTCAGTTACAAAGAAACCACCGTGTAGAGAATTCAGCTACAAACTAGTGACCCTGTAGAGACATCAGCTAGAAGAAGTTACCTTGTAGAGAATTCAGCTACAAAGGAACCATTCTGTAAAGAGCTAAGCTGCAAACAAATCACCTGTACAGAATTCAGCTACAAAAAAATTACCCTGTAGAGAGATCAGCTACAAACAAATCACCATGTAGAGAGTTCAGCTACAAACAAATCGCCCTGTAGAAAGATCAGTTAGAAGAAGTTACTTTGTAGAGAGTTCAGCTACAAAGAAACCATTCTGTAAAGAGCTCAGCTGCAAACAAATCATCACCTGTACAGAATTCAGCTACAAACAAATTTTATTTATTTATTATTACTTTATGGCAAGTATGCCAAGGGTCTGCAAGCAACTGGTGCTTGCAGCCTAAAAACACAAGTTATACATACATTATAATTACTTTAACTAATTATAACTTAGCTATAGTGTTTGAAAGTTTGATGGTGGCACGGACATCAAATTTTCAAACACTATAGCTATGTCTACATTATCTATGTCTACATTTGCTGCACGGACATAGATAATGGTAGGTACAGTGATTGTCATCGTCAAAATGAGTTACAAAATGATTCCACATAAATTTCTTTAGTTTAGCCTTGATGGTTGCAATTGATAAATTGGTATTGATTACAGGAAGAGCATTCCACAAACGAGGAAGACGATGGAAAAAAAAGAATGCAGCCCTGTAGAGAGATCAGCTAGAAGAAATTACCTTGTAGATAGTTCAGCTACAAACAATTCACCCTGTACAGAGCTATGGTGAAAAAATATGTGAAATCCAAGGTGGTGGCCAAGAAATGGCTGTGATGGTAGGTTAATGGTAAAAATTTTAATAATGACAATTCAGGTGAATTTTGTGCCAAGACCAAGCAGCACAAAAATTCACCTGAATTGTTGTTATTAAAATTTTTACCATTAACCTACCATCACAGCCATTTCTTGGCTGCCACCTTGGATTTCACATCTTTTTTCACCATAACCTTTTTGAGGGCCGCACTCTTTTTTTACAGCTTGGCTGTTTTGGATTAGATAATAATATACTAAATGATTACAGGAGGGTATTAACTTTATAGTCACTGTCATCAACTTGACCTTTTTATTTACTAAAAATGGTATTAAAATGTTTTGTAGATCTTTGGTTGTGGGGGCAGCCCCTAAAGAGCAGAGCTCCAAATTCATGAGACTGATAATTGAATGAGTGACATGCATAAGTTAATAATTTATAGTCCTTGCCAGTTAGCAAATTTAAACATACGTGTATATATAACAAACATATAAGGCAAACACAAATACATCTCATTATTTTGTGAACTGATGGAGGAAACAACAGCTGGGATTTCTTCCTCTCCATTCAACCTAAACTTAAAACAACAATAACTTCTTACTAGCAATGTGGGAGGGGAGTTATTGTCATTGCTCAGCAAAGAATTTTCTAAGCATTAGAATTAGTACAAGGTTGAGCTTATACAGAAGTGACTGACACAATTATTACATTACCCTTGGCACAAATTGAAACAATACATCTAATTGTATCCCAGGGTGATATAATCTAATTGTATTCTTGGTGGTCATGAAAAGTGTGCAACAGAGACCAGACAGTTTATTTGCCGCCACTACACAATGATTCAACTTTATATAACTATAGCTTAACTAATGGCACAAGTGTGTAGAAGATGACCGAATCCTACAGTTGTGTTATATGACCTTCTGTGTACGCCCTCCAGTGCCTAACTGGTAAAGAGGATAAGAATAACAACATTTCCCTACTTAGGTGGCCTCCCCAAAGTTGGCTCCGAGTGTGGTGCTTGGCCGGAATCTGGGTGGCCTGCAGTCACGATGGGGTTGGCTTTTTTCAGCCCTTCTAGGTATTTGTCCCATTTCACTTTAGGATATTTAGCTCAAAGATTTTCGCTTAGGCTCCTTGGCAATGGGTAAACACTTCATACAGGCTCTGCCTTCTGTGTACGTCCTCCAGTGCCTAACTGGTAAAGAGGATAAGATATGACACCAAGATTGTAACAAGACATCTACTACCGACTCCAGGTATTTATTTGCCAGGCCAGTCTTCTGCATAGCTTAATACTTGTTCTGTGACATATAAAAAGTTATTTTATGAAAAGGTTTAAGTACCTAAACACATGTATGCTCTGCTCCATCAACGGAGAATAGGGATGTATCATGGAGCATTTTAAAGCAAATTATTCAACGATAAGATCCCATTACTGAGATACTATAAGAGGTTTCTGCTCATGTTCTATGGAGATGGAGATTTATCAAAGCTTCATTTCAGAGAAACTACTGAGACACATTGCATATCAGCTGTAACTTTGCATGTACACAGTCTTTCCAGTAAATCATATATAATCATACAAACATAACAAGGTCTAGGAATGCTGAAAATAAATTACAATACTTCAATTTGAAGTTAGGTACAGTGATTATATCTTCAAACTTCTTTCCATCAATAAACTCTTCAGTATTTCATATAAATTGCTTAACTAATCAACTACAAAACTGGTAAGTAATTCCACTTGACCAAAGCACTTTTATCACTGTTACACATATTCACCTTATAGGTGGCTTTTTTGATCCACACATGTCACATACAGTGGTTGACTATTGCATTTTGAATATTCTTAAAAATGACACCTGAGACACTCCAGTAGTCAGATGCATCTCAAAAAAGCCTAAGACAGATTCTTGCATTATAAATTTGCTCAAGTTTTTTGAGTGCTTACTGTATGTAGGCTAATTGTATTTGACCACTAAAAGCCCCTGTTGAAGCATGGGAGCTGGTTTATATTCCATTACAGCACTTCTAAGAGCTCTATACTAGGAAAACAAAGCACTTAAGCCGTGGCGTTTTAAAACTTTCATAAAAACTGTCTGTGATCTAGATTCAGTTCTTTATTAAACTAACTGAGTATTTAAATAATTGGTGTTTGTTTCATCATAAAGTGCGTAAAGCAATTGTCTGGTCAGAGAATGTGTGCAACAGTGATGGGAAGGTTTATTTGCCCCCCCCCCCCCACACACACACACACACACAGTACTACTGCACATACATCATAAGTACGTTCATACGTATCTACATATGTATATGTACGTATGTAGCATATATACATAGTTACATGCATCACACATTCATATAAGCTGTAATAAATGCATGCACACACTATATACAGACATCGACACAGTAATTAACAATGGCAGTAATTAAGCTAACCACACAATTAGCAAACTTCAGCAGATGGAGCATGTTATATATGTGGTTTAGCCAACCAATATTCCTTTTAGTTCTGGTGTGAGTACTCTTTACTGTACAACAACAACTTACCACACCTAGGGGAAACACAGTAAATATACAATAATCTAATAAGATATTCTTAATAGTATTAGCAACTCATTTTAGCATCTGAGAATACCGCACACATCTCAGGTCATTATTACTATAAAAAAAGCCATTGTTATAATGATTGCAGTGTTGGCTATGTGGGAAGTAATCATCTTGTGTTTTCTTCCTTTTATTTGTATAGGGAATACCGGCAGACTTGTAGGGAATTCCATTCTGAGGCATAGTTTGATTTACAAGCAAATAAGGTTTTGGTTTGTTGTTATCAATTTTGTACTTCATTGTCTGCTTTGTAGTTTGTGTTGTATGTCTGTGTCTGTGCTAAGCTCTATAAGCTTGTTGAGTCTTAGATGTTCCATATTATAATAATGTTATTGATTCTATATATATATAGCAGTTGCAAAATGCTATACAACTATGTTATTTTCATTCTCCACATTTTGTGATAGCAAGAGTTTATAATATAAAGTAGTAAGGGACTCTTACCAAGTGTCAAAGTGTGATAGGAATGATGATGATGATGGTGGTGGTGCACAACTGTTGTATATATTCATGCACTTCAAAAATCCTTGCGCATATAACTACAAGCATTAGCAAAATTGCATTTGGCGAAATAAACTTTGGCGAATTCAGTCTCATGAAGATGCTAATCTCAGGCGATACGAGTAATTGGTGGGTTAAACTTTGGCGAATTTGTATCCCTTGAATCCACCACTGCATTTTGTAACTATTCTCAAGGGCAGCCAATATTGTGTTCAACAAAGTAATTCCATGGACTGTAGCTAACAATGTCTCCTATCACACTAGTGGCCTGCAAGAATGCTCAAGCCTGTATACTAATAATGTATAGGCAGTAAAGTGTTATTTTAATTAACACTGAAACTGCCAAATGCACAAAAATATTCCATGCAGACCCAGTCATAGTTCAATCCTCTGGCTACACGTAGCTACATCTAGCATATCCCAAATGAGCCACAACAGCTGGAATCTGGAATCTTCTCAGCATTCAACCTAACATTGACTTCTCACCACCTAATGATTTTATTAGAGTTACTATCCCACTACAAAGCAGAGAGTCAATATTATTTATTCACTCTGTGCCACACAAGCCCATGCTATTCAATCTCTGGTTCTTAGAAGTTGTATTGTATAAAGTGTGAGATGATCAATTCCTCCAGACCACTTCCAGAGTGCATGGGTGTCGCCCACAAAAAGATAATGATAAAAGCACCTATACAGCTTTTTTTTGTTATTGTGAATACTGAACATCAGTATGACATCTCCTAAAGATTTCAGACCCATACATGGAAGCTGCACAAATAACCTTGTATTTGTTATGGGGAATCACCTTTGAAGTATTCTCAGGTATAGTATATGTAACTATGGTAGCAAACATCGCCCACGATACCACAGTTTCCACTAATGAAGATATAAAAATACAGTTGTATAGTTTGGCATAAGGGTAGTTATGGTATGGGTGGGCCACAACAATACTATACAAAATGGGGAAGTTTAAAATGTAGTAGTAACTATCTACATCCTGTAGACAACCATTTGCGAGCCCATTTGCACAGCTGCATATGGTTTAAGGGTAGTTTTCAGTCAACCAGTTTAGAGAAGTGTATTATGGTGGAAAAGTTTAAAATGTTGCATATCAGCTTAAGCTTGGTGTAAACCCTTTTGGATGGCTGTTTAAAGTGTGACATTTATTTTTAATAGCCATTGCATGTAGATATATAGCTAGGCCAGGAAGGCCATTGAGACAAAGTAGCAGTTCACAGTTTTTCTTTTATCGTGCCCACTCAATAGACAAATTCTTCATGGATGGAGCTCTATATCCTTTTGCCATGTGTAGCATGATATCTATGTTTTAGTTCTTCAGTATTATACATTCATCCCTTTGCAGTAGTCTGCGAATTACTATTATGCAGAGTATCTGAAAATAATAACGTGTACATGCATCGATAAATACGCATTTATCAAAGAGATCTGAATGGCTTGATCAACAGGGTGGTAGACTTACCAAACATGCATTAACTCATTATAGTAAATTGCATGTGAGCAACAACTCATAAAATTCCATTTAGTTGACCAGCTCTTTACCACAGTGATATAACAAGGTATATTTCAGAAGGCTCTGTCCTCACATATAAATGGTTTCCTAGAGTTACAGCTAGTTGGTCATTAAAAAGAGAGGATATGGCACAGCTATACTACACACACTACTACAGTATAATATTATACTCATGCTATACAACCTATGTTGAAGATGATTACTGCTCTTAAATGCTCAGAACTAGCTACTGACATGACTTAATACAATGCTTGATCATTGATCATATGCCTTGTGTGGGCAAAACCGCAAAGATGATAAGATATATTGTAACACACCTAGCTGTGAAATAGCACAACCATAGGAAAAGGAATATTAGCATGCATTCAGTTTTTGTGATATTGTTGCTACTGGGAAAAAATTTTAAGAGTGTGAGGAAACCACACAGGATGTGCATACAGCATGTTATTAAAAGCTTTTAATACTAAAAACTTAATTGAAGAGTGTTTGGACTTTGTTACATAATCTTTCCTGACAAAGACTCATGCTATACAACTACGTATAAGCTAAGTTGTTCTGAATTTGACTGATTCTCTACATTATGTAGCAGGAAATGCAATGACACAGCCGTATAATTATGTTTGATAACCTTTGTGTATATAACTACATGCAATGCAGTCTTGTTAGTGGCCATATAAGCAATTCCAACTACTATATGTAACCACGCACACAGGAAGGTACAGGTGTACTAGCCTATATAAACTGAAGGTCTATAGTGTTTGGAGAGTGTTAGACTGCAACAGTAATCACCTTGACAAGAAGAATTCATTTGTTTCGCAATACTGCATTGCATTATTTTAAGACTAAAAGTTCATATTACTATAACTCTATAAATTTTTTCTTGGCCTTGAAGATTCCTCCATACCACCTCCTATCCTATACATGTCACCACCATCCACTTCATTTCATCACTCCTTCAGTAAGAAACAACACAATTTTTTTTCCCAGAACAATAAAATAATGACTGTATATGGAAGAACCTACATGTTAAAACAATTGAATCTTCAGTTTATATATGCTAGTACACCTGTACCTTCCTGTGTGCGTGGTTACATATAGTTGGAATTGCTTATATGGCCACAACAAGACTGCATTGCATGTAGTTATATACACAAAGGTTATCAAACATAATTATACGGCTGTGTCATTACATTTCCTGCTACATAATGCAGAGAATCAGTCAAATTCAGGTTTTAAGCTAAATTATGCATGTATTTGATTTATTACTGTAACTATTGCTTATTTTGGGCTAGTCCTATAGATGCATCAGCCTGTCCAGTAATAATAAAAATAAAATCAATTATATTTCACTTGGTGCACTGTCTCAGTGCTACTGGTATGTGTAACTATAACTATAATAAGGTCATCGGTAAACTAGAAATATTTAAAATTAGTAGTGATTGATATACCACTGCTGGAGAGGAATATACGTAGTGGCAGCTGTACTTGTACTCTTAGAGATGATGACATGGACCTGCCACTCTTCTACAGCTCATTATAAAGTAAATATCAATGGTAAGATAACATGGTGCTTTATTGTAATTTACACAGTTGTTCCTAAAAGATTCACTGTGATAAGTCAACCCATGGTTGGACTACCAGTCACTTTGTCATGTCATGTTAAAGGAGATCTTAACCATTGGATGGATGTAAAGGGACTCTATCATTTAAGAAGAACAGCAATACACAGTGTCTACCTCCTCTGATTACAGGTCAATCAATGCATAGAAGTAAAACACATAAGGAGACAACACCTGCATGGGCAGTATATGCATGTGTAAGGTATACACCTCAACTATTCCTGGTCATAGTGGATCAAGTGTCTCGTGAAGTCAGTACTAATGAATGTATTCTCTATGCAACTGCCCTATCGTAAAAATTAGGAATTTTAACAAGGGATCAAAGAAAAAAAGTAGTGAAACAAGAGAATTAATAGCTTAAAAGTAGTGAAACAAGAGAGCTTGTTTATACTGTACTTGCAGATATACTAGTGGACAACATGACACGCTACGGTGTCTCGATAAACTTGTAAAATCAAATTTTATATCTATAATGTTTTTATACTACCAGCAAGAGTTACATGGTAGCATCAATAACATAAGGGATGAGCAGTTAAAGAAATATAAATTTTAAAATTGTCAAAGTGCATGGTATGTTATTTGTGTTGCAATTATATATGCCAAGCTAAATAACTGGAAAATGCAGCTATCAAATTGTAGTCGAAAGATACATACTTCATGATAGCATGCTAGTTACTCACAACAAATTTACAAACTCTTAATAACTAACACGTATAATTGTAACACGTTCTTGTAATTCTGTCATTTCTTCGAGGGTACACCAGCTAGCTGTGCTGTCTGCCCAGCAATAATAAATAATTAAGATCCGATCTAATTGTAACAGTGCACATGAGGTCTTGAATTACTAGTCCACTTCTACAGTATAAAACTGACTTGTTTGTAGCACTGCTGTGTATGTTCATCTGTTTTACATCCGCGGCCAAGAAACTACGAAGCGCACGCCCAATTAAAAGACGCGCGGCCACTACTGTGAGTTATTTACGTGTAGCGTCGGTTTTGCTTATGCAACATCTCTCAATAGATTTGTATTGCATTACGTGATAAAAAAAATCTTTAGGAGTCGTTATCATCATAGTTTTCTTGCGACCTCGCTAAAATAAAAAGTATGCCTCGCAAAATAAAAAAATAGGCGTATTTCACTTTATTTCTCTACCAGACTACCTTATGTTACACCTACTGTCACGTTATACCAATCAACATAGCCGTGTTTGTACAGTCCATCTAGCACTGATATTTTCCCATTCTGGTTTGCCCATACGCGTATTTTCTTCAATCAAACCTCTAATCCCTACAATAACTTTTAAAGACACGACGTGGACACAAATTCTAATGTCTGATAAACAATTACAAGTTGTGACAGTGTGCAGAACCGTAAGTTCCCTAGGGATGGCGTTTTAAGCAGAAATCTTTTAGATTCCTTTTAGTGCCACACCCCATGCGAGTGTTTATTGCCTCTTTCTGGTGAGACCCTTCAATACAAAACAGCTAATCGTGATGATAACGCAAGGCTTGACATTGCAGCTAATGGTTTTTGGGGAGGACGATTTGAGAGGTCATACTTTGATGTGAGAATTTTTAACCCTAGTGCACCCTCAAATCAACCCCTACACTCTGCATACCGACGTCATGACAAGGAAAAGAGACGTGAATACCAACAACGGGTTCATGAAGTAGAGAATGCCTCATTTACTCCCTTAATTTTTACTACTACTGGTGGAATGGGTGATGCTGCTACTCAGTTTTATAAGAGATTGGCCAACCTTTTGAGTGCAAAGCACAGTCTTTCCTATGGAATAGTGATGGGATGGCTGAGATGTAAATTGAACTTCTCTTTGTTGAGGTCTGCAATTATGTGCATTCGCGGTGCCAGGTCCAGTTTGCGCTGTCCCATTGCTGAGGCACTGATTGCTGTGCAGGTCGCTGAGGCCCATATGTAAGATAATTTGTTTTTGTTTATTATGTACTGTTTTATCTTATGTCATTAATTTGTACTAAAAAAAAAAAAAAAAAAATTAATCGCCAGATATGAACAAAGTCACCAGCGAAGGTGGTTTAAGCATGATCTTCAATTCTTTGTTTAAGTTTCAATAGATTAACCACAAAGGTAAGGTGAATACAAAAGGTAATAAGCCTTTAGGGGTTACCATCTACCACCTCTATGTACCATGGTGTGGCTTTCATGCGCACATGGATGGTGCAACAAATTTTTATAATGGATTGCTCGAATGTGGTTCATGGTGTTGTGGCTGGAATGTGGTTCGTGGTTTGCAAGTGACCCTGTATATGAGTTGGGGTTGTTCCACACAACTTGCAAATTTCATGGATAAGATAGCCATGAAAATTTCTTGCCATATGGTAAACATACAACAATGTTATTACAACACGTAACACAATCAGTTAATCAACATCACATCAAGACATTACTAAAAATAGTTTAACGATAGTGATAATCTCTTGTATCGTCAGCATGACAATACTGAGACCTGTAAAAGAATAAGCAGGCACTGAAGTTAACCTTAAATTAAACACACATGCAACTAACCTGGAACATAGGTCGCAACACCAAAGACACTTGTATCATATCTGATGTGAGATAATTACAAGAAACGGAAGAATACTAAGGCCTAACCTAGAGTACATAGTACAGTGTTATACAAAGTGTATGTATGTTCAAGTTCAGTTCCCAACATCCTCCGGGGGGGCCAAGAGAGAGTCTGCCCACTCTGCAAACTTGCTCATTGCTTTCCTTGCTGAAGTACGTGTTGGGCGAGGGTTAGTAGCTGTATTATTGTCACCTGAGGAGGTAATATCTGGTTGAGCTAGTGGTATAGCATGATCATCAGAGATATGAGATATCTGTTCAGAAGTAATATCACTAGAACTAACTTCAAGGGGGAATAGCTTCACAATTGGTCTATTGGTCTTACCGTTGCTAGTTCTTATATTGGCAGCTCGAACAAGACCCAGATCACAGGTGACATCATCAGTTATTCCAATGTGAAAGGTACTGGTGATCTCATTTTGAGATTGAGCTACTGGAAGTGGACCAGAAAGAAGGTACCCTTATTTTAGAATTCATTGCTGTAGGACCATTTCCTCTGATAATGTCGTCTTCAACAATGTCCCAATAGTGGTCCACACCGATAAGCAATGAAATGTTGAAATCTTTATTACTTGTAACGGGGTGAGCTAGTGGTAGCTCCCTTAAGTATGGCAACTGCACTACTTCTGTATTGACTGTATGTGTTAGTGGTACAGCAATACTGGGTACAATGAGGACAGAAAGTGGGACATACCTTCCAGATCTGGTCTTCATCTTGATAGATACAACATATAATTTCTGACTGATAGGATTATTGGCCCCAAATGTAGAAATACAGATATCCTCTTGTTTGGTTGGGTGTAGGGACAGTGCATCAGCAAGGTCACTTGTGAGAAACGACCGTTGTGACCCCTCATCAAACAGGATGTTTTGTCTTAGCTTCAGCATGGCTTGATGACACCGTGGCAACAGCAGTCTTTAAGAGACAAATCTTGTTTGTGTGTGAAACCATAGAGTGTTGAGTATTTGGGGATGACAGCGTGGTAAGTGAAGCATTGGTGTTAGCAGTAGTGGTATTAATGGGAGGTTTCACAATTGCATTTCCTGAACTGTTGGGAGGTTGCTCAAGCAGCCGTGACGTGTTTCCAGTTGTTGATTTGTCTGGTGGTTTCTCTACAGCTACAATGTATAGCTATCTCTTCACTACCTATTCTGCTAGACAACTCTACACCTGTAATGCACATGCTTGATGTATGCATCGTTCTTCACTTTTTAAAAAAGATGGACTCTACAGGAATTATAACACTAACAGTTACCATTCTTATAACTTGTATCATAGAGTTTCATTCTTTTCCTTCTTTTAGAATAAACACCTAAGACATCTTGTTCTTCTTCAAGTCTCCTGTGCTGTCATCAACACTGTCTCCTGTATGATAGGTGCACAATCAGTAATTCTTATGACAGGTAGCTAGCTCGTATAGCAGTGTGCTTTCAGCAATGGCACAAAGTGTGATGATGGTGGCTGAAACACAGAGTAGACTAGGAATTAATATATCCTACCTTATTATTTTGTGCGTGTACAAATCAGAATGAAAATACAGTCTTTATCATAGGTTACAAATAAATGTTGCATTAAGATATCTAGTTAATGAGTTAACCTTTTAAACTTAGGAATCTCTGTTAGCTTAGGCTACACTATAAATTATAATGTGCCAATTAACTTATAATCCATAAATGGATTTGGAAAAAAAGTACACAAACTAGACATATTAAAAATTTAAAATAAGAAATAGGGATCACTAAAAAAAGCCACGAAACAAGAAGGGATCGCTGGGGTGGTAATGTAAACCACAAATCCCTATTTTGACTCTTTATACTCAAATGGAGCATTTATAGGTAGTCAAAATAGGGATTTGTGGTTTACATTACCACCCCAGTGATCCCTTCTTGTTTCGTGGCTTTTTTTAGCAATCCCTATTTCTTATTTTAAATTTTTAATATGTCTAGTAGTAATAGATTATAGGATGTTGTGGAACTTGCCTAAACATGTAAACTTGAACATGAGGACAACTGCATAATCTGGACACTTGGAATTGTTCAATACTGGCTAACAACAAGTTGGTACAAATGTCAACATTTTATCCCAGCTGGGTGAATCTCTTGTAACTGAGTAAAAAGGTGTTTATTTTCCACCTCTAATGACATTCACTTCAACATTTTATCCCAGCTGAGTGAATCTCCTGTAACTGAGTAAAAAGGTGTTTATTTTCCACTTCTAATGACATTCACTTCAACATTTTATCCCAGCTGGCCTTTATGGGTGAATCTCTTGTAACTGAGTAAAAAGGTGTTTATTTTCCACCTGCAACCAAAGTTCTACATTTCTGTGGTTGAGTGTATATAAACTGATCTGGAAAATTAGTATGCCATAGGGGTATGAAAATGGTTCCTTCCTTCTGTTGTGACATTATACTTACAGCTGACTGGTAAAAATAATCATTGATGTCCCCGTGGACCCCAACACTGAATGAGTACATCAATAACTTCACAAGTTGGAATGAATTTCCTTTCAACATCTGGTGGACAGGTCCAAAAACCCTATCGCACAAGCACAGTGAATCAGTGTGTGGCGATGTGACACTTTACACAAACTTCACTCCTCGTTTCGTTAGCCTTCAAGACCGCCATATATCATCAAGCGTTGCTCAAGCGGTGTAGTTTCTCACGAGGGATGAGTTTCTCATTAAAGTACACCTCACCATCGAGTCATTCTTAAACATTCAATTTAAAACCATGCATCACGTGTGTATGCTTAAGGTCATTAGGGACTTTCCACGAGATTTCCCCTACGTAGTTCACGTGATAGTTATTATTATTATTATTTATTACAGGTAATTGTAAGGTTAAACAGCCTGTTACACCTGATCAACAGGTAAAAAAGTACAAGTAGACTAATTACATACACATATACATAGTGTTAGATGAATACTGGTCAATCAATTTCTTAAAATCATCAGCTGATGCTGCACATACTACTTCTTGGGGTAAGTTATAGCTGTCAATCTGGATTCTGGTGGTATGCATGTGTACTATAATATCAGGGCTGGGGGAAGTGCCCAGGCAGCCCAGGCAAGAACCTGACCAATATTTTACTGTAACAGTAAGTTATCCATGAAAAGTTACCAAGTTATTTTGATAGCTTTGCCTGACCAATAATTTGATGCTTCCCCCAGCCCTGAATATAGTATAAACTGTTAAGAATTGTTTGTGCACTGCTAAACTAAGTTATTTTTGTGTGATAAGCGCGCTTGAGGAAGGGTCTGGGGGATGAGATTTATGTTTTGACAACAGTTGATGGCCGGGCAAAGAACAGCGAGAAGAACTACTGTGATGGTAGGGAAAAATGCCACCCTTATAGCTCTGCCTAAGGGCATTAACTAGCATTTTCTACAGTTACTGTATTATGCAGCTGATAGTCCGGGCCACCAGAATAAAGGTGACAGTGGTAACTAGTAAGTACCTATTATTCTGCTAAACAGGCAAAGGTGTCTTGGGGCTTGCTCCCTCGGGAAAGTATAAGTACTGCTACTTTTTAGTTTTAACTGTTTCATCAGGTATAAAAATTTGCTTAATTTCAGTCAAAAGGTGATGATCGAGGCTCTGGTCTTATGCACTAGCTGGTTGCATCTATACTGCACTGTGACATCCTTGAGGGGTTAGTACTGGCATTGCATATATTATTCTATCTCCCTGAGTCTTGATGATTGCATGATCATGAGTCCTCTATTCCTTTCTCTGCAGCTCCAATCCTCAAGCTGTGACCACAGTATTAAAAAATGATTATAAAATACTGTATGATAATAACAATTAAGAGTCCATATTGTACTCTTATTAAGGACTCTTGGTACCGGTAATAGTGACAATATATGTATCTTTAGCTGTGTATATAGCAACTGTGAACTAATTAGGCACTCGCAAGTTTACTTTTGAGCATAAGGTCTCTGAAGCATTTAGATATGAGATACAGTAATTATCACATGCAGTAAAGATAGATTTACTCTAATAGAACAGTCATACTACACTGTAAATTCATACTTCTGAATTCATGGTGTTATCAAACAGTCATTAGTATGTATGGCTTTTATAACACTGTCAGACAAGATGACAGGTGCATCTTTGACTCTCCAAGATAATATTCTGCATTGCTCATTTATCATCTAAAAATTATCTTTTTCACCAATTTGTAAAGCCTATCACTGACAAAAATAAGTGATATCCACCCCAAAAACACCTTCACTGTAAAAAAAAGGTGCATCCAAGAAACTACGAATACCCGGAATTAATCCAATGTAAAAAAACAAAAAAAACAGCTCAGCTGAAGAGCAAAATAACTGGTAACTTAAAGAACTGATATCTGGAGCGGCCAAGAATACAAATAACTACAACTGCTAAAGTTTTAATCCATACAAGAACACCTTGGCTGTAAAGCAGGTACTTATACATGAAAGTAAAACTAACTGGCAACTAAAACAGGTGATATCTGAAGCGGCCAAGAACTAATGTTCATATACAACTAATTCAAAATTTTAACATTGAACCTTTATCATTCAGCTGTATTCTAAATTCACTATTGCTGCATCCTTAAGTAATTTCTTTTAATTCTATAATTGGCTGGTAATTTGGACGCCTTTTTTGTTCTATATGCTGACTATTAAAAAAGGTGGCCAAATTACCAGCCAATTATAGAATTAAAAGAAATTACTTAAGGATGCAGCAATAGTGAATTTAGAATACAGCTGAATGATAAAGGTTCAATGTTAAAATTTTGAATTAGTTGTATATGAACATAAATTCTTGGCCGCTTCAGATATCAGCTGTTTCAGTTGCTAGTTAGTTTTACTTTCATGTATAATTGTATAAGTACCTGCTTTACAGCCAAGGTGTTCTTGTATGGATTAAAACTTTAGTAGTCGTAGTTAGTTGTATTCTTGGCCACTCCAGATATCAGCTCTTTAAGTTACCAGTTATTTTTCTCTTCAGCTGAGCTGGTTTTTTTACATTGGGTTAATTCCGGGTATTTGTAGTTTCTTGGACGCGCCTTTTTTTTTACAACAAAGGTGTTTTTGGGGTGGATAAAATTATAAGGAAGAATCTCTGAGCAATGTATATAGCGACAAGAATATTTTGATTGTAATATAATAATGGCATATAGAAGTTGTGTAGCAATCAAAATGAATTATAATATAACAAATATAGTAAAATGTGCAACACTAAGTATAACAATGATCAGTCAATCAAAAGGATAGCCACTGCACAATACACACAATAATTTTATCAGCAGTCAAGAAAACACCATGGTAAGTTTGACATTGCACTTATTATCAAGTCGGTAGTTATTAATCATGTCTTCTTTTTCACGAAGAGCAGTTTCTGCAGAGTCACTCAAAGGAGTAGGAAGCCATAACCACTCCAACACTTTGTTGGACATCAAGCTGTGTAAAACAACTGTAGAACCTTTGTCACTTAAAGGATTTTTACACAATCGTAAAGAGTTTAAAGAAGTGTTATTGGCAACAGCAGCAGCAATATCATCAGTAACTTTGTCAGTAATCCCATTGTCATCCAAACGTAAAACATTTAAAGTTGTATTCTTTGTAACGGCTGCCATAATTTTTCTAGCTCCAGCATCTCTTAAATTATTTCCATCAAGGATGACTCCAAGAAGCGAGGTATTGTCAGCTAAAGATGACCAATTACCATCCTGTAGTTCATTCCAACGAAGATCCAACAGGATTGCTTTGCAATGAGTAGCTATTTTGACTACCGTTTCGGTGGACATTGCTGTAAGCTGATTATCTTCAAGCCGTAATGATTCAATAGATGCAGCATTTGTTGAAAGGGAGACTTCAAGTAAACTACAACCAGTGTCACCGATATTGCAGCTGGACAAGCTAAGTTCTTCCCATTGCCTTCTTGAGGACTTGGTTAAGAACACACAAAGAGATTTCATTTCCATCGGTGTTAGTGTCTGCATGCTGATATTAATACGACCTGATTCAAAAATTTCTGCCTTATCAATTTGACGGCACATCTCCCAATCTTCGGCCTCATCAAAACACTGAAAAAGATGAAGGCACTTCCTTGTATTTTTCAGAAATTCAACAGAAATTGTTGGTTTGCTCTGCTCAGATGGATCACCAGATAGGAGTGTTTTAAATGCTACCTTTTGCCCTTTTGTGAATCCTATATAAATAATCCAGGTGTTGTAATAGTTTCCAACCCAAAACTTTTGTTGAAGGACTTCCAATTCATCTGCAACCTGAAGGGAAGAGATGTAGAATGCAGCCAAAAATTCTTGCACCGAAAAGTGAACAAAGTTAAATGACAGGGTTGTATGCATTGTACTATTGTGTTCCACAGCTTGCAATAGTCCAAAACAGTTAATTCCCCCTGGAATGGCATCCATTTCTGGACAAAATTCTCTTAATTCGGCCAAACTAAAGACAAGCTGACTCTTTTCTAATGCTATAAATGACAGCTTGGCAAGTTGAAGTATGACATTATAATATGGTTCAGGAAAGCTTTTTAAATTTGTAAAAGCATTGTTCAACATTATTCCTTTTTTTCTTAAGTGATGGCACACAGTGAGGCATATGAAATCTTGATAGAGAGAAGTTTGGCTAGTTGGCAAGGAAGACAATTCACTGTGTTTTAACAGGTACAATAAAATGGTCATGTTCAACGGAATATAACAAAGACTGTTGATCGTAGGATGGTTTAGCAGAAATCTAAGCAGTACTTCTATTTGATCATCCAAGCCTTTCAAGGCATACTCAATGTAATCTTTTCTGTCAACTTCAGTAAAGCCTAGTATTTCCATTCTACGCTCCATATTGCTGTGAAGATGTGCCGAGGAAGAAGGACGTGAAGTAATGACCAATGTGCATTTCGGTAATGTTGTTCTGTTTATGATGTCAGCAAATAATGATCCAGTCCTTAATGGTTTAGGCATTTCATCATAACCATCAAGAATAAGAGCTAATTCGCTACCTTCTGTTGCTAATAAATTCATTCCACAAGATGCTGCAATATCTTTAGCTGATGGATCGTTTCGGTAAAAGCAGTGGACAAGATCCTCTATGGTTTTTATTTGAGCAACTGCAGGATCACGCATGTAAATTAAGAAAACTAGCTTTTTGTCTTGAAGGATTTTTTCATTGCCACCAACAGCCCATTTGTATGCTATTTCTTTAGATAAAATTGTTTTCCCTATTCCTGGGGCACCTTCTATCAAGATGGAAGATGGGAGACTCATGTCGGTGTCTTCGAATGGTTCAAATATCTCTGCAATACTTTTAGTTATTCTACTTTGTTTCATGTACTCCTTTGAAGATTCTTGACCATACTGAGACAAGCGCTGAGCAACTGATTGTGAGGAGCTGCCAACTGCTATACTCCCACTAACTGCAACATCAGCAACAGCAATGACTTCTCTTTTTGTGCGTACCTTTCTGTGATATATGATTGCTACACTGGTAAAATGTTGGGGCTGCTCAGGTGGCCAGTCATCTTGGGAAGTCTTATATCTGGTTTCCTTGTATATGACTTTGACATGGTCACTCACAGAATTACTTTCTTTTTCTATATAAAAATAAAAACTTCTAATGCACATTTTCTTTTTCAAACTCCCTTACAGTGTAAATATAACCAACCACATATTTTGTGTTTGATGCTATGCAGTGTAATGGGGGTTTAGAAAACCCGGACCGGATCAGGTCAACTTCTTCAAGTAAGTCAATTCACACAATAACCGCAACATACAATTCACGCAATAACTAGCTATATCATACACTCTTCACTTTGTAGCCACTCTGTCAAAAACATAATTAGCTAGCTAGCTACGATTTTTATTTATTTTTTATTTATTAATGCTTTACAGCACAAGTGCTGAAGGTCTGTAGGACACCTGGTCCTACAGCCTGCTCAAAGACTTTAGCCACTTAGACTTTAACTACTTAAGGTGTGTTTGAAAAGTTGGCGATGGCTCAGACTGCAACAGCGATTGTGCACGAAACGTCATCCACGATAAAACAACCTAACCAAGCTATTAAAATACTTTCTACTACATTACACTACACAATCGCTACAAAGCTACAAGCTCTTTCTGTTGTACTCAACTGTTACACACTAGTAACCGCCCGAATTTATTAGAATCGTGATATACAAAGTGAAAGGAACTTAAGATAACAGCAAACCTGTGAATTTATTTCAGTAGTGATGAATGAGTAATGGAGTATTTATTGCTACATGTCTAGGTAAGCTTTAAATAGAACAAAACCTTACTACTCCAGAAATCTTCATTACAGCTACCCTGCATGGGCACTAGCTTACCTTTCTTAGTTTAGCCAGTCATCCATGACCATTCCTTTACATAAGTTTGAAGGTTTGCTGTTATCTTAGTTCCTTTCACTTTGTATATCACGATTCTAATAAATTAGGGCGATCGCTAGTGTGTGTAACAGTTGAGTACAGCAGAAAGAGCTTGTAGCTTTGTAGTGATTGTGTAGTAAAATGTAGTAGAAAGTATTTTAATAGCTTTTATTTAAGTTGTTTTATCGTGGATGAAGTTTCATGCGCAATTGCTGTTGCAGCCTGAGCCATCGTAGCTAGCTAATTATGTTCTTGGCAGAGTGGCTACAAGGTGAAGAGTGTATGTTATAACTAGCTATTGTGTGAATTGTATGTTATAGCTATTGTGTGAATTGTATGTTATAGCTATTGTGTGAATTGGCTTACTTGAAGAAGTTGACCTGGTCTGGTCTGGGTTTTCTTCAATGAACAAAAGGAAATCTACTTATTGTGTATAATTGTATTGTGCATAATTGTATTGTGCAAACAAAAAAGATGGGCTATAGGTACAGGTAAATTATTAAATGTTTACCTATCAAAGTGCTTGATATACTGTCCCTACCAAACTTTCATCATGCATGCGTATACAGTTTCAATAGCATTAGCACTTTAATTTTAAGAATCACTACATCAAAATAAAATGTTTTAACCCTTAAACCCGCAGAAAACTATTCAGAAATGCGTGTTTACACAATATTGGCATGCATGGCGAACTAGGTGGGGCAACTTAATCCTTACAGCCTACAAATACACATAGATTAAAAAGTGTGTTTACTGGGGCTACTTGGAGAAGGTTAAATGAATTCATTGTAACTACAGTGGCTTACTTGTTATGAAGCGGTGAACAGCGATGAGTCACGTCTCCGTGTTTCTAAATTCTTGCCACGTGTTTAATTTCGATTGTGGGTTTACTCATGTGAGTCATATATGGCTTGATGCAGAATTTCACGAAGAGTTGAATGAAAGTTGTTGCAAAGCAATAAGATCAACTACCATCGAGTTATCGACCATTTTATAAAGGTATGTAAAGGGTTTGCGTGTTTCCTTACCAAAAAGTTATTTTCACAGCTAGATTTGGCTTCACCATTTAGCATTAGGGTAAAACCCTAGGTATCACTTTGATCCTTGCTACACCACGAGTAGAATGACATAAATTGCATAACGTAGGATGGACGCTTCGAAAGTTACAGCACTTTGTGCAAAGCATGCGTATTTATTAAGTGTAAATCCAGTTTTCTGGATTATGCGGGTTTAAGGGTTAATGTATGAAATACAATTAATTTTCATTACAAATTTTCAACAATTTTGGAAACCATGAAATCTACAGGTGTACATTGCATGCAATATTTGCATATGGTTGTACTTACCACTGTTAGTAATTCCTATAGTATCAGAGAAGCTCCTTATGACTGTCTCTATTTTATTCCATGATGCCTCAAGATCTTTGTCTAGCCATTTTTTCAACACAGCTTTGCAGCACTCCTCACTACGTCTGGGGTGGTAGGAGTGATTCTCTGATATGATCTCTAATTCATTTGGTAATAAACCAATTCCTTTACCCAGATCTTCCCACTTGGCAGCCCAGTTAGGAACAATCCTTTTATGTAACTCATGTAGCTGTGGCCTGTCTCGCCCTGAAGAAAAAACAATGTTGTAAACTGTGACAGCTTTTACATGTGCAAAATCATCATGGGCTATTTAAATGTTCTTGTCTACTGTTATGTACCTGATTTGGTTGCACCATCAGAAGACTTGTTAGAATCATGAGACTTTGAAATACTTTCAATCACACCCTGTAACTTCTTCCAAGTGGCATTAGGATCAGACATCACCCATTCCACTAACATCCTTAAACAACATGAATGAGGATCGTTTTCAAATTCTCCTTCTATGTCATCCAACTTCTGTGATGAAATACCCAGAAGGATCCCTATTTCAAGCCAGTACTGAGCATACGGTTTGACATAAGTTGACATCTTTTTTGTAGTTGGCTTCTGTGATACTGTTAACAATTTCAAATACTACATATAACACCCTAGCTTTAAGTAATATTTTCGATATACATGTTATACTGTGCATTATATTAAATGTGACCTGACATGAGTGTACCTACATCTTGAAGTGGAGAGTGGAATAGTGCATGGAGACCAACAAAACAGACAAGGGTATTCCCAGCCAAATTAGGCCTGGATGCATTGTAATGGCACAAAATTCACAAATTACATGTATTCATAAACTGTAACTTTGCAAGGTGGATAAAGCTAATAACATCATTTTGAGTCATTCAGGTGGCTTGCTAAAGCTACACACACCAGAGAAAATAATAGGTTTTAACAAACAGTACATGGTATGTTTAGATTGCCCCAATAATAAATGGTGGCTGACGAAATGCCACTTCTACAAACCACCCTAGAAAGTGGTACAAAAAGTAAATAGTCTTGCAAATTTAACATCAAATATAGTGTTGAATCTAATAGGAACCAGTACAGAATTGCTAAAATAAAAAAATATGCCAGAACCCAATTTTTGGTCTGCCTGCCTGCCTGTCTACCTGCCTGACCACAGTTGCATGGCTATAGAGGCTAAACAATGCATCATACAGCCTGTGCCTTTTGGGGTTCTGACAAGTGTCTGCTCTCTGTGTCTTGCTTTTTTAGTCATGCTGGTCGTCTTCTTCATGAAACAAAACTGTATCAAGATGTTAATTCTCCATATCAACACCTTCCGTACTAGATGCCATAAAATTACTTAAAGCAGCACCCAAGCTACTTTAAGAGGTATTACTGGTAGACAGTTGGTAAACACTGTAACTACATGATAGGACCTTTTATGAACTAGCTGAACCAATAACAATCAAGCATCATGCACCTTTAAGATCTAGCTGGACTAAGGGAAATTCCCCTTAATGATCTAGCTGTACTTATAGCAACTGATCATAAAATACACACCACTTTTTGGTAGCACAGTGAAAATCAAGGTACATGTATGCTACTACCATGCCCTTTAAAATATCACCATTTGGCTGAAGCCCACTTGAGATACTCTAATAAAGCAGTCACCTGAATAACAACAGCCATATATTTGATATTCTAATTAAACAGTAGTCACATGTGCATATCATAGATGT